>NW_026706909.1:0-280000 GCF_024137745.1 Phymastichus coffea | reverse complement strand
TTGAAAGACTCGTTCGTTTGGGCGACCAATCGTTCCGGTCACTCGCGTCAAAGTAAAAGACGAGGTATCGGCAACGAACAAGTACTAATATTCATCCCCCGTGCGCGCGCTACGTCCCGGCACTCGAGAGAGGGCGCGCGTTGTCACGTGACGTACAGCCCGCACTCTCCGGCGATTCATAGAATTCGGAGCGCCAGCCGAATTCACTCGAAGAAGTCGACGCGCCGTCGATCGAATTCACAGTCGGCTCGGGAGAAGGCGCGCCGAGCGTTTCTTTTCCTCGTCGGATCGCCCTGCCGGGATTCTCATTGACCGAGCGACGCCCCGAGATTACGAGGCGCAAAGTTGTTGACTCATCGGAAGAGGGCTCCGGATCGCCTCGAGCCGCGCGCACGTCGACGCGCCTCGGGCTAAGTCCGCAATTACCTCCGAACTCCTTCTCCAGAAACTGCGCGATGTCCAGCAAGTTCATCCTGAACGAGGCACAAGCGGTCGAACGCTCGCCACACTGCCAACTGCGACGAGCGCGAGGTAGAAGACCGCGAACGAAAGTGCGCGTGCTCGTTCGGCCGGCGCCAGGCCCGAACTGTAGCCTTTGCTGCAGCCGGCGCGGCAGCGGCAGATCGATTTCCATACGCACACGCGTTAGGAACTCCCCCCATTTGCTGCTCGCCGGCATTTACGTTACGTCACTCGGGGTCGACGACCCCCCTCGTGCTGCCTCGACCCCCCCCCCCTCCCGCCATGCTTTCCTTTTTTTCTGGCACTCAAGCGGAGAGCCAACGCGAGCGCCCGAGTGGTTTTTCCGAACGGCGCACGGGTTTCCGAAAACTCCCCCCACCCCTTCGATGATGGGCGATGTGTGTTTGTCCACGAGGGGCTTTTAACTCAGTTGTAAGCGTGTGTGTCTGTGCAATCGGATGGAGATAAGACGTTTAACCCAGATTGGGAAAGGGCTTTTACGTTATTTATTGAAATTGCTGGGATGATTTTTGTGAAGGAGATAATGCCAGTTTATTGTATATAGACTCTCGGTTCGACGGGAAGCTTTGCAGGTTGCTAGCGGATGGGAATTGGTGCGGCTCGAGGCAATTCAAAGGAAGTGGATTGTTTAATGAACGAAATAAATGATGATAAGCGAATCTATGCACGATTATGAATAAATTAGTTGCTAACGGTGTCATGGTACATTAACAATTTAAATTTTACTGTACGTTGTGCTGCACTTTCCTAGATCGTAACAAGAACTAAGAATAATTGAAAGCGGCGTTATTTAGGACGACGTTTATTAATTTAAGTACGCGCAATAATTAATAACAAGTAAAGCTATACACGATTATGAATAAATTTGATACTAACGATGACGTGATAAATTAACGATTTGAATCTTAACGCACACTGTGCCACACTTTCATTTGTAATAAAAGTCGAGAATAACTGATTTGTTCACTAATTCAGCTAGATCCAATCACCAATATGTGCGCAGCAGTATTTTCGCTGAGATATAACGAAAGGGAATGTGAAGAACAAACGAAAAAGGTAAAACTCGCGAGTCATATCAAACTTTAATTAGATTTTTTTTATGAGAGTCAATATAGCGTCGACGAAGAAGAGAATAACAAGTTATAGCGTTCTTCTCTTTCTTGATCGGCGCTTATCAGTTTTTCCGAAGTCTTCCCTTGTGTTTCCAGATTAACGGCCATATCCTTGTGATGAGATCGCTATGATATGACGAAGGACACTCTTGGAGAGAGAAAGAAGGTTAGAAGGTTATTTATGTATTTGTTGGAAGCTGGGGAGGCGGGGGGCGATTTAACGTTTGACTAACACTAGAGTTTTCGTTTGAGGCTAAATGTTGGGTTGTCGACGGAGTTGGGAAAGTTACGGAGAATTGTTGAATTTTTTTTCGGTAACGACGAAAGTTTAGTTCTATCGCAGAAAGTTAATAAAAAAACAATGAAAACTTTTCCCAGCTGAAATCAAACTTTTACAAAACATGTTTATAACGCGCTTCGAGTGGTCCACACGATTAATTTCGTTCCGTAAAAACTCGGAAACGCGACTCGAGGAAAAGAAAAATACAAAATGTAAAACTATTCGGGCGTCGAGCAAATCCAGCTTTGGCGCTGGGATAATTCAGCGGTAACGAAGCGGACACCTCGTGGCTTCGATATAAATTAATGAGGGCGCGCGAGCGCGAAAAATTGGGGCGCGGTCACTTGGAACTATGCTGTCTAATTAACTGCGAGCGATCAGTTTTTCAAAGCGTAAATAACATTATGAGCGTTGCGCTGATTATGCAAGTCTTATAATTGCGAGTGTTTCAAGTAAACGTCGCGTGAATTTATCGAGGAAAAAAAAGAATTTCCCAACGAGAAAAGCCAATAAGCCGAACGAGCTGCACGCGCAGTTGACGCGACTGCTTAGCGTCAATTAGATAAGAAATGGTTACGTTTATCCCGGCTAATTGCTCGCGGACTTTGCGTAGATCTGGCTGCGTTGCATAATAATCTAGAACTCATTATCCGAAACGCGCACGGCTATTATGAGATTAGGAGGAATCGCTACGTGTGCGCGGCGTCCGCGGCAGGGTTTTCTCCTTCGTTCACTTCCATTCGAAAATGCGCGTTCGACCATTACATATTTTTTTTCAATTTCAAACTTTATAAAAAGTACTGGAGTATAACTGTCAACATAAGTCCCTTCGATCTTGTAATCGGGTTTTTTTTTTCATCTCTCGGAAGACACTTCCGCTCGTGATCCAGCGTTAAAGAAACCCTCCATCTTGTCAATGAGAATTAAGAAAAAGAGAAAAATTGAAATCCAGCCGCGCATTTACATCACTCTCGCATTTTCATCGGTGAAGGGAAAATATATAAGAGGGAGCTTTCACTTTAATCCTTCTTTTCCTCCCTCCCGCCACACGCGAGAATAAAAAAAAAGGAGGGGGTAAGAAGGATCGAAGACACACCGCGAAGGACAGGGTGATTAATCGAGAACCACGGCATATCGATCAATCTTTCTTTTTTACGTTGCTGGGCTGCTATGCCCACCCCCTTTTAACGACCCTGCGATGCACTATCGGTTCTGCTGTGGTTATCAACTGAGACACTGAAAGTTGCTAATGTTTTATTTTTTTTTTCTTATTCGTAGTTGAGGCTTTGGACTGAAAGGTATAAATTCTCAAGTTAGTGATGAAGGGTTGGGTTCGTGGTGTACAAGATAATTTTTTATTTTATTGGGAAAAATGATATTGGAATATATTTGCAATAAATTTTATCAGCACTAGAAAAAATATTTTATATCGATTACGTCGGAATTAAGTGTGATAATTTTAATGTTAATCATCAATATTTATCTATTAGTTGCACTCTTTAGAGATGTTTCTCAAATCAGTGAAATTTCCTTTAGAGAGTCGTTCTCTCTCAGATTAAGAAACTTGTCTGATTTTCAAGAAAATTATTTTGAAAATGCAATACAATTACAAACTGATCTTTTGCAAGAGTCATAATCTTCCTACCTAACAATTAAACAAACGAAAATCGTCCATTACTCATTCGCAACGAGAATAAGCCATAGGATAGGATTTATATGGACGACTGAAATCCGCTTTCAACATTTGCGCGGCAATTCCGCGCACGAGTTTCGCGCGAGATTAACTTTAGCTTGGAAGAGTAAGAACTTTCTTATCTAGGATTTGGAAGCGAAGGGAGTTTTTATTGGGGGGGGGGGGGGGTTGATAAGAGAATTGCTTCAAAGGAAAAAACGAGGCGAAACAAAGGAAGCTTTCGCGAGGACGATTACAAACGTGATGAGGATGAATTTTATGACGAACGTGTGATCCAATAATGTATATATAAATATAAACGTAAATCCACTTTTTTGCGGTGTAAACGAGTATTGTGATAGTTACTCACGATTGTGTTTCTTATTGTAGGTGTGTCGAGAAACATTGGTATGTTGTGGAAACGTACCTGCAACAGAAAGAACAAACAAATTTTGATCTAATAACTCTAATCAAAATGAAACTTTGAAAATGGCCCTTTCTCTCGATATACAAACTAGTCCTATTAAATTACAATTACGGTTAATAGTTTCATGGGCACGTGCGCACACATGTCCAGTTCCAGATCGTGTGTTCTTTCCTGTCCGTGTGCTCGAGCGCGACTCCAATGCAAACATCGTGATTCTGACGGGGATGGTTTGTGTATATCCGCCAGATGTCTGTTTCGTATGGCTATCAATCGAGTGAAGTGCCTTTATATATTTGAGCAATCTATTGAAATATTCGCGTGTATATTTTGGTGTTTGTACAGCCTCGAATTACGCCATTTACGAATCAATATGAAAACGAGTTTTCTTCACTGAAGAAATCAATGCCGCAGTTTCGTTACGCCCTCTGCAGGTAGCTTTTACGCGAAATCGATTTCAGAAACTTGTATTTTCACAGTTAATAATTGTTCCCTCTGATCGACGAAAAAGTAATTATCATACTCCAAAATTCTACATCGCTATCCAAACAACTTGAATTTTCCAATCAACCCTTAATCAATAAATCCATCCTATCCAGGTAATTTTCTTTTTAAAACTACACTTCACGCCTCTCTCTCTCTCTCTCTCTCTCTCTCTTACGACAAGGCAATCAAGCTTCAAATCCGCAAGCCCTCCCACTGGTGCAAATGCACTTCAGTAATATATATATATATATATATATATATATACACACACACACATATAGATATACATACAAACACAAACGCCAAGTGCGAAAAGCACCACCCTTCTCCTTTCGCCTGCACTAGCTACCTGTGCAATATTGATCCGCGAAGAGGGAGAGAGTGAGAGAGAGCGAGAGAGAGAGCGAGAGAGAGAGAGAGCGAGAGAGAGAAAGAGAGAGAGAGCACGCGCAAGCAACTCTCGCTCTACGCGAACAGCTACACCGAATTGTTTTCTGTTTCGTCAGCTCAAAAGCACGATATGAAATTTTAATTTCTAGGAGAAATCGTTTCAATGGCGAAGAAAATCCTCTGCCGTAAATTGCCTTCGCGAAAAATTCGCCGCACGTCTTATCATCTTTGCGAGCGGAAATAAAAGTGAGGGAGAAGGGGGAGGAGGATAGCGATTATCCGTTAGCCGGGGGTAGGAGGAGAATTTCGTAGCTGCGAGGGGCTGGATTGATGGCGAACACGACTCGCAACGCGATTTACGCGTATGGTATATCGGCCGCAGTAGGGAGAGAGATGCCGGGCAGCTTCTTCGCGAATTTCGCGGCAGAAGAGGAGCCATCCGCTTCTCGCGAGGAGGCATCGACTCGGGCGCGCGCGAGGGAGCTTAACCTACAGAGGGCGCGGGGAAAAAAATACGAGCGAATCGATTTCTTATTTTCGGAAAGAACTTGCCGCTCTCGCGATGCCCGCCGGGACGATAAATTTAGACAATCGTTTCCTCGTGCTCTGACAAGGTAAGGATCAATCGTCGCAGCCGTATAGACTTAGATTTACAACTCGGCCCTCCAACGTAATCCGCACAGCACAAATTTTAACTATTCCCATAGAGGCCGCGCGACGACGACAACTAAATCCTAGGATAGTTTTTTACGAGTGCCCCGCTCTTTTTTCCTGCCGTTCCGGTGTATATTATATTCGGTCCATTTCCTATCCATTTTTCCCAGACTCAGCTGTACTTTTTTTCTCTTTTTCTTTCTTTCTTTTCGGAACTCCCAGGGGACTACTTTTTCGGAAAGATAAACTTACATACCCGCCGCCGGAAAGAAGCTTTCCCTCTTAGGCACACACTGGGCATTAATAACTCAACATCTGCATTATTGAGCTGGCGACGTGTAGGCGATGCATGTGAGGGCTACGCACGCCCGAAGGAGAAGTCTAAAATTTCGGGGTGCGACGACGGCGCTTTCCCGTCCCTCTGTCTTGCCTAGTGGCTGCGCGAGCGAGGGTTGAACGAACCCCCGTCGACGTCGAAACCACTGCCGGACGCTTGCCGTTTCATTGCCTCTTTTCTCCTTCGCTGTGCAGTCGACGAGGAGCGCCCCGTACATTTGGAAGGTGGCCGTTTCATTTTTGATAAGGCTTTTGGGCGCTGTGAATGGAGAAACGGACCGGGCCTTGGCGATCATTGCTTTGACAGATAGCGCTACGCAGATTGGGAATTCAGTCGATGACTAGCGGAATGACCTAAGCAGCGACAATGTAATATATCATACGGCAACAGTCTTTTTTTTTTTCATAAAAGTTCGTGCTCCTTGCATCTTGGAAACGAAGCGTTACCGCGTACCGTATTTTTTTCGCAGTGACTGTACGTTTTTTTACAAGTTCGGGGGCGTGTGCACGCGAAAATACGTCGTCGCGCAGTTTTTTTAATACGCGATGTGCTGCGTCTATGTCGTTTTTTCTTCTTTTTCTACTTTCCCTTCCCTCTTCTTTGCGCTCGTAGTGCAGAAAGAGAGCGAGAGAGAGAGAGAGAGAGAGAGATGAGAATTTTCGTGATTAAAAAACCACGCGCTAATCGCAAAAATGAGAAATTATTTTTTCGAAAAGAAACGAAGACGAACTCGATAAATGATCGTCCGAGAAGTTAATTAAAAAGAAAAATAGAGAAGAAAGGTGAAAATAGAAGATGAAGGGGCCAACAGCGTAAACATTTAATTTTTTTCGTTTTTCTTTTTTCGCCGTAAACGCAGTCGACTCTAATGAGACGCGCGCGTGAAAAAAGTATGCTAAAAATATTACGATAATCGCGCGCGCCGAGTTTCATTGTCAAAGTTGTTTTTGTTAATTAAGGCGCGCGGAAGATTGTTGCCCTGTGGCAGTTTCTCGTTACGCGCACTTTTGAATTCCCTTTCTTTTTTCGTTGTTGTACGAGAGGAGAATTCGCTTAACGGGGCAAGTTCTCTTGATGTAACGGCGGGCATATCGATTTTCGCGCCCTAGTTTTTTTTCCCCGATGAATTCGGTATGCAAGTTTCTAGCTGATGCAATTTCCAACGAGTGATTTAAATATTCGATGAGATGTACGTCTCACGATTGTTGATAACTGCCGGTCATATTTCAACGTTCGATTGAGTTCTTCGACATTGGCAAGGCAATTTTTGACGTTTTGGCGTGTCGGTAAACTGCCTGTTTTGCATAATTCATTTTACAATTCGTCAACTCGAGCAGCTTCGATTTATTCTGGTCTCTATCCGGCAGAGCCAGTGGATGTATAATTCGCGATGAAAAATGCAGCTCCGTGTGGGTTCGCATGAGAAAAATGTGAAGTAGGCACTTGCACGAAGTTCGTGCGATATGATTTTCTTATCGCGTGCAGAAGAGAGAAAAGGCCTGGCCGCACGAGACTTATACACGGTCGCAAAGACGCGAGCAAGCAGAAGAGAAAATCGCGCTGAAATATCGACGTATTTGATCTAGATTTTAATGGGAAAAGGGGCGGGGAATGGTCTTTTGTACATTAATTAGAAGAATCGATTCCAGCGATCGTAGACTCTGAAATTTCGTGAAAGGTATATTGAAAGGAATGAAAGAAGAAGTTGGTGACGAATGAAATGGAATTATCATGATAATGGGCATTGTGAGGTGAATAAATTAGGCGACGACGTCGACTCGTGGCACACGATTGAGCGACAACGTGACACCGTTTCTCGCGTCTTTTGTCATCCTGTTTGCATTATAAGCAGCACCAACTGAGTTTTAACCTCTTTCTTCTTCTCTCTCTCTCTCTCTCTCTCCCTCTCTCTCTCTCTCTCTCTCTCTCTCTCTCTTCAAAGCCATTCAGTTTCATCGCGCGAACACTCGGTTCTTCTTTTTCGTAACATCGCGACTTCCTTTTGTTTGGAGCGATGCGGGAGTAATTAAGCAAAAGTTTAATATAGTTTGCGAGGCTATCGTATGAAACGGGGAACAAAGGCACGGGCGGCGCGCGCGCGCGCGCGCGGGCCAACGAGCAATTAAGGGAAGAAAACCCGTGCCGAGAAAATTTTCACAATGGTAGCGGCGCGGCGGCGCCGACGGAGAAGCCGGAGAAGCTCGCGCCTCCGCGCCGCGATCGAATTCGAGAGCCACCGCAACGTGATCCGCGAGCTCCGCGCTCGAACCTTCGCTTCGATCGGCTTGGGCCCGATGATAATGAATTTTTTGCCATCGCGCGTGCGGATCTCGACCGACCGATTCACGAGACTGGATGACACTGCACGAGCGAGAGAGAGTCGTAAACGGACCGGGCAGCCGATGTTCCGAGATTGCCCGTTAAAATGGCCGAGTCTCATTGAAATTCATAACGTTTCCGACAGTCGTAACCTCGCGCCCGGGATAAATAGAGAGGTTAGGAATGCGCGTGAATCCCGCTTTGGGCGCAATATATGTGCGCGCTAGTGCATACATCAGGAGTCGGAGTGGCCGGTAGATTTCTCCTCAGCCACGTACACGCGGAAGACAAATTCGCGATTACGGCCCTCGCAATCTGAATATTTACGCGCTAAATCTCAAGTGGATCGATACGCAAAGGATATACATGTGTTGGTGGCAGTTGCGCGCGCAGCTTTCACGCGTTGACTTTCAAAACAATGCCGGCAAATGGGCCGCGTGATTGACGTGCGCGCGCGCGCGCGCGCGAACGAACGAACGCCGTTATGCAAAATAAGGAAGCCCGCGCAAAAATTCACGATTGATGAGCTGAAAGTCAACTCTCGTAAGATCGATCGGTCGTGGACGCGCGTGTGCGTGTGTGTTTGCGCGCGCGCATCGTATTTATTTTTTTCTAGATCGCTCGGTCGTTTGGGACGCGAGTTTCGGCTGCACCGCTCGCGGGGATTCGAGGGTGTGCCGCGCGCTTGCACACCTGCAACGGACAACGGGAGAAGGAGAGACGCGTACTCTCGTCGAATCGAGAACGCGCGCGCGTGCCAACTGCAATTGCTCATGTTTAGAAAGGAATCACATTTGCGCGGAAAGTGAGAGTGTTTCTTTTTTTCTCTTTCCCCACCCGTATAATTTCCTCGTTATCAAGTATCTCGCGTATATAAATATTTTAACATGTAAAATCGATGAAAGTTGCGCCCGAAGCGCACGCACGCGCATTTAATTTGTCACATTCGCACCCGCAATTCTCTCTCTCTCTCTCTCTTTCTCGAGGGGATAATTAGAGAGGCGAGAATGAAGGAAAACACGAAGGAAAAATCTTAGCAATTATGCGAGTTTGTTAAAGAGTCTTGCGCCAGCGCAGCGCTTAATGAGTGCACGTCTGGAGCAGACTTCTTTTCAATACACTTAAGAATTATTATTTTTTCCCCTCCTTGGTTCTTCTTGAAACGAGGAAACTTATATATTAATTTGAAGGAAACGAACGTTGGGAAAAGTGGATCATCGCGGCGAAAAAGACTCGCCTGTGATTGCCGTTTTTCTTCGGTCGAAGTAGGTGGCGTTTCTCGTCGCGAGAGACACATCGCCATAATGCCAGAGAGCTCGTAATTGATCGTAATTTCCGCGGTCGACTACCGCGACAAAGGTGTAGCCGTGTACGCGGCGCGGAGAGAGGCCGGGGCCCCGATTGCGTTTCAATTAGCCCGGCGATCCGGCGTCCACTGATTCCCGATCGCGGTCGCGTGCGCTACCCGGAACACGCCATCCCCCGGAGGGGGGAAATGGCGAGGGCGGCGGACAGCGGCGCCCGAGAATGGGAGAACGCGGCTAACTAAACTTTACGGAGCGCCGTGTACGCCCAAGTAAAAGCCTGCCAATCTTCATCGTCGCCGAAGTTTGCCACGGCGCGCTGAATTATCGGAGGTCCGCGCGTCAAAACGATCCGATGCTATAATCCCATTATGAGCGACCGCGTGAAATATACGCGCGTCCCGTTAAAGCCCTCCTGGAATTGAATGGGGCAAACTTGCTGCGAGCAATTTGTCGGCTGCGGTCGAGGCGCGACTTTAATCGCGCGAGGAGATATAAGCTCGCAGTTCAATTTTCAATGGAAGCCCAAGTCAAGGGCAGTCGATGTGGCTCTACGTGCTCGCGTGACCATTGGAAAGCGACGTTACTCGATTGCGACATGGACAACTTTACCTTGCCGCAATCTTATCGGAAATGCCAAGGACGAATTAATTAGCCTGATACACTCGTTAGCTTGCGTTCGTCATTGATCGTCGGGAAAAAGAGAATGATCGTTCATCCGAATTCCGCCGTTTGAGGTCGGCAATGCGCAGCGCAACGGCGAGGCTCGATCCATCCTCCTAACCTCTGCCATCTATCAAGATCCCATTGAATTCAGCGAGACTTTGAATAATTCGGCGAACAAACAACAAAATTTATCCTCCTCTCGTCAATGGATCCATAAATAACTCACGAGCGCGCGCGCGCGAGCGGAGAATTCCTCATTTTAACGATGCGCGAAGGAGGCTCGAGACGTTGATTGCGCGCTCTCGCCTAATGTAATTACGCGAGCGCGCGATAGAAAGTGCACGCGTAGGAAACGATCGAATTCGGGATTTCTCGCGTGCCTTTCCCGAACTGCCTATTGCGCACCGACGATCGTTGCGAGCGCCGGCGGGCCGTCCGGAGCGCGCGGCAGGCGAGGGAACGGGTCGACACTCCGAGCACCTCCGTCCGACGCCCGAGTGCGCGATCGCTCGGCAATTAACGGTAATTGCCGCAGCCGCGTTACTCGCGGGAGCCGGGCGCGCGATCGTCGGCATTGTGCCGCTTCGGGCGAGCCTCGCTCGAGGCTTCTGCTTTTGGCGGCGGCGCGGCGCGTGACTCCGCGCTTGGAAACTGCACGTATGCGCTCGTCACCAGGTGCGTGTCCGCCCACTCCCGCGTGCTCGCGCGGCGACGAGGCGCGGCGCCGATAAATTGCGCTCCGTAGCTCGCGTTGCCTCGGTGTTCGCCTCAGTGTTCGCCTCGGTGTTCGCCTCGGTGTTCGCCTCGGTGTTCGCCTCGGTGTTCGCCTCGGAGGATCGCCTCGCTGCGGGCAAGAGAGAGAGGGAGAGAGAGAGGGAGAGAGAGAGGTGGAGGAGTTCTGGTCGGTAGTCGCGAACGCAAGTATCATCGGTAAATGTGCTCGCGCTCGCAATTACGCGACCATACGCATAGCGCACGCGCGTACAACGGCGTTATCCACGGTACTGGCGGTAGCACGCGGCCGCTATTAACCAGCCAACGCGCGCGAGCGATATTAATAGGTGAACTCGCATCACGCGGTGCCAGAGAGAGTGCGGGACGATACGCAAACAAGTGGCCGTTCGGGAGAGCGTCACGAGCGGCCTTTTATTCGCGAATCTCGCGAGCGCGAAGGGCAACGGCTCGGCTGGGAGTTGCGGTCGGCGGCATGGGCACCTCCGCGCACTCGCTAGCTTCGCGCCTAGGAGCGGCCATCGGATAGGCCGATGCGTAGGCCGCACCCTTCGAATCGACTTGGTGAACGCGAAGATAGAAGACATCAATGAGCGCAAAAAGAAAACTCCAAGTTATTTGGGATCGGACAGGAGCTCGGTAGAGACGCGTGGGAAACGAAAATCAATGCAAGCGGAGACACCGAAATAAAACTACGTACGGAGAAAACGAGACTCACAGCGCCGCTGCCGTTGCGCGGCTTTTCAAGGAAATTGAAACTCTCTCCTCCGATATATAATTGGCGTAGGTGCTACTCGATTCCCATGCGGAGCGCGCGCATCGCGGGCAAAATATATATCCTTCTGGGTATAATATCTCAACTCTCTGACGTTGTAACGGGGAGTCTCGCTGCCCCGATTGCGAGCGCGCGCGCGCGCGCGTGTGTGTCGGTGTACGCGCCGCTCGAATCGGCGCGCAGCGGCGCAACCGCTAATGAGACGTAATTGATTTTAGGACGAGATTCGGGATGGGAGAAGACACGAGAGCCGATTCGCAACTGATCCCGGCCGACCCGTCGCCGCCGCGGTTCTTCGCGCGGCAAGCCCGATTTCACTCGCGAGCGCGAGCGACATGGACGACGCGTCGGCTTGTGGCGCGATCGCGACGCCCGGCTCGTCCCAGCCGCGAAATTTTTTCGTTTTTTCCTTTTGCTTTTGGATTGGAAACGCGCTCGTCGTCGCGCAGTCGAAGCTGCGTCGAAGCGATCGGCCAGCAGTTTCTGCGCGGACGAGCCAATTACGCGTCGCTTTCCGCGAAACGCCTCGACTATTGAGGCCGAGCGATTCCCATTCGCGCGGCGACGAGTACAGTGGGATTGAGGGAGGGGGGACAAGGAGAGAAAAAAACGAGGAAAAAAAACGGAACGAGCGCGTGGGTGTGTCGACCGGCACGACGGCCGAATAATTCGATTAGGCCGACTCGCGCGCACTCGCGGGGATTCAGAAAACGCCGAGCGCGTCAAGGCGTTAAGTTTTCCTTGTCCCCCATTCGTCTCTCGCTCGCTCGCGTATCCTTGGCAGAGTTTCCATTTCTCTCTCTCTCTCTCTCTCTCTCTCTCTCTCTCTCTCTCTCTCTCTCTCTCTCTCTCTCTCTCTCTCTCTCTCTCTCTCTCTCTCGATTTGTTTCATAAACGGCCTGCCGCGCGTCAACGCAATCGCACGAGAAATTAGGGAGTAATGGCGCGGCACTCCAGCTTTCGCGGACCGCTCGGCCGTCGCGTCGTTTTATTTCATAAGCTCGCGCGCGGCAGCCACCTTCTGGCTTGTCGCTGGTTCCGCACGTCTTTAGCGAGCAATCCCAGTGCGCAGGCCTCGTCTACGTACAAACGATCGCGCGCAACGGCTTTCCAAGATTATACGAATGTCCCTTTAGAGCCAGTTGGAATGGCTACGGGAATCGATCATCGCGCATCTTCGGTACGCTTCGCGTCGGCGTCGTCGCTTTTCAAGTTTTTTGTCTTCGCATCTGCAATCGCGCGCGATCAACGTGTTCGTTCGTCGGAAGAGAAGAGCACCGGCGCGAGAGACGGCCCGAGGGATGCAGTGCCTGTGTGCGTGTACTCACGGGGGGTCGATCGATCGCTCGCGCGCCATAACGGATCGACGGAGCGGAGCGGAGTCTCGCGGAAAACGCTGACCTCCTTGCCTTTCGGGGGCTTTCCCGCGTATCGATCCGGCCAGCCCCCCCCCCCCCCCCCCCCCTCGCGCGCGCGGCCCGAGGCCGAAAATCCCCGGGGGAACAATGGGTAAGAGGCGCGCGAAAGCAAGGCAGAGCGCGGGAGAGGAGAGGAGACGAGGGCTCGCTAATTAACGTATCCGCGTTCTCGGCGCGGCCGTCTGCGGACGCCCGGAAATCTGCATGCGCTGAATATGCAACCGAGCCTCGCGCTAAATACGCCTCGTAAGGGACGGCGAGGCGCCCAGGAGCTTTCGACGCTGCTTGCGTGAGGGAGGTCGCTTGGGTTGGCCGGCCGCACCGGTCGAGGCATCGCAAGCCGAGACGAACGAGCGATTGCAAAATAACGTTTCTCAAAATCAGTAGCCATCGAGCTTCGTTCGGCGCTGCCATTAAAATCGAGCGACTATTGCCAGTGTTTCGCCATTGTTAAAATAAGAAAAAGTTGCATTAAAAATAAAACGTATATTACTTGTTTTTCTTAGGATAATACCTTCTCAAGTTAAGCAATACGCACACTCTAAATGTCGGCTTGCATACTATCTTGGGAGAAAATGTTTCGTATTTCAATAATTATTCGGGCACTTGACTGATCGAACTTGAATGCAAATATTTGCATCGACGGGACGTACGCATTGAGCCATTAACCATCTCGATAATGAATCTCAAGAAAACATCAAGGAAATCATTTGTACGAATCACCTTTCTCCTTCGGTGTAAGGTACAACAAGCCGTATCCACGGATTTAGAGACTTGGCGCGGCGGCGGCGGCAGCGTCGAAGCTCGATAAATTCCCCCGGCGCGCGAAAAGCCTCTGACATAATGGGATTTGTAGCAGCGGCATGTAGAGAAAGGCCAAAGGCCTCGCAGGAATCGTTAGCGCCTTTTATATGTCGTGTGCCAAATCGATTGGAGAGCCAGCGCGAACTACTTCCCGTGTATAATCGCGACGAGGTGATGGATAACGAGGCGCTCTCTCTCTCTCTCTCTATATATATATATCTATCTCTCTGGCTTTGATGTCTTCCCTTGCGACGCGGGCAATGAGCCTTTGCATACCTCCGAGGTTATTCGAAAGAAAAAAGAAAACGGATCACGACGAGAAAAACAGCCACTGCCGCGGGATCATGAATTTCGGCATACTGGTTGTACAGCTTGCCGACGAAAGATTCGATGTGGCGAGCGTTGCCGCGACTGGCTTCAAGCTGCACGATCGAATAACATGTCCAGAGGATAAAAGAAAACTTGACAATACGCAAATGGGTTGTAACCGACGCGTGAATCTGACATTCGCATTAGAAACGCATGTAGTGCGGGCAGACATATTTGAAAATCAATTTTGTTTACGCGCATTTAACGGCGTTAACGATCCTGATCGCGAACGTATGTTCGTTCCCAGCAACATCCTGCAATTTTTTTTTTTTTCGTTTTCGCGAAAATCTGTATCGAAGTAACGTGCAGTTTCTCCTCGATAAATATATAAGAGAAAAGTTCGGTAGCTTAACGCGGACAATTAGCTCGAACTTTCCACTCTGTCGCGAAGACAAAATGTGCCTTTTGGCTTGACATTGGGATGGCAAAGGCATACGCGTGCGTATAACACCGGTGTATTACGTATTACTCGGCTTTCCGGAAGTCGAGCGCCGACGACAACGACGCTGCCAAGGCCGCGCACGCGCACACACCGCGCGCTGCGGAACAAACTAATTGCAAGGTTGGGGCAATAGGATGTTGCTCTGCCGACGCCGTTGCCCCGCGCGATTTTTCTTCTCGATCGTCGTGTCTTTCTCCATTGGTGGGCGATGCTGTGCTCGCCGCATCTCGGACTTTACCTTTGTGCGAAAGAAAAACGACAAAGTTAAATGAAAAACGCTGCGAACGGGACGATTGCGATGCTTTCATTACCTCGCTTGTTTTCGGACTGGCTGGTTGCGATCGTTAAGCGTGAAAGATGCACGACCGCTCTGGCGGAAAAGAGTAGTGTGCAGAAAATGTAAAAATACCGCGAATCGCGATTTTTCGCGGTTCACAAATGGAATAAGTTTTTACGATTTCTCCCACCTTTGTTAATTTTTATAACGCAAAACTGAGTTAACAGGCTATAAGTTTTGTTGGAACTTGTGAACGATTATAAAAAGACATATTTCAGAAACTTCGACTGATGATTGATAATATTCAAATAAAAAAAATGGCCGATAGACATAATTCTTTCGTTTAAACAATAATAAAGATGTGGACAGCTTAGGAACAGTGTGAATCGCAAATTTTTTAAGATTTACGAAAAATCAGAATTTTTTGCATTTCCTTGGCATATTACTCTTTTCTCACAAGAGTATCTTCAAGATTTGAAATGGCAGCGTTAATATCATCATTCATAAAAATAACTTAATATTAACCCAACAATTCGAGTCTATTTCCCTTCGTCCCAACCAACGGACGAAAACAACGTAAATCCGATTCCACAAAGCTATTTACCAAGCAAACAAACCATCGATCGCAAATCGCATGAGAGCTATCAGATCACGAGGGAGACTTTTCGCGCAACATATCTCGGCGAGCGCCGAAAAAAAAAAAATCGGTGAAAACAATAAACAGGCATGAGAGTAGCAGCAGCAGTAGTAGTAGGGAAAAGGCTTTTAGCTCTAATGCGCCACTTGGCCGAGGACTACGCTTTCGCGGTGGTTTCGGATGTCAGCCGAGTTTTATATCGATCTCGCACAGACGTACGCGCGCACTCACACGCGCACGCGGGGATGAAGGCTTTTATCGCGTTTGTATGCGCGCGGTTTGCCGCAATTTTACGCGTTTGCCGTGCGTTCGTCCCTCCCCCGCCTCTTTTCCTCTTTTTTTTTTTTTTTGTTTTTTTTTTATCTCGATTGACTGGCACACGCGTTTCGCGGATTTCGTCCGAGTACGCGCGTGCACGAGTCGCGGGATCCTTGCCCGAAATTGCTTCGACGCTGCTTTTTAGACGACGCGAAGAGTTCAAAATAATCTGCGTGTCGCTTTAAACTTTACTTTTACGAACGTGCAACAACATTCGCTGGCTGTTTGAAAAACAAACGCCGTATAGCATATCTCGAATGATCAGAAAATAAAAAGTTTGCAAAAATGAAAACGGAAGAAAGAAAACGAATAATCGTCTGTTTATAAATGCGAAATCCCGCTGATTCGGCAGAGTCGTGTTTAAAATAAAGAGAGTGGCAGCAGCAGCCAGAGACCCAATTGCAACGAGCGACGCTGTGGCTTAAGCCGCTTCTCTTTTTTTTATTATTTCTTTTCTTTTATACATAGAGAACGTCGGGCGAGCGACCGATCGCGGAACCGCGCCGCGTAAAAGCGAAGGAATTTCGCTGACGCGACTCGCTTCAGCGGACTCGACAATCTCCTTTCTAATACGAGTTTTAGTTATTTTTAAATTGTATTCTTCGGAGATAAAAAAAAAATCACGTATATACGTCTAATTATTTTCCCCTCGCGTTAAATTTGTTCAGTGTGACGTATCTAATGTGCTGTCACGCTACACCCTAAAAGCCTCGTAATACATTTGATATCCACAAAAAAAAATACATTCGATATCCAAAAAATGAACTATTCTCTTGCGCCTGTATACACTTGAGTCGTGACGTCTTTCGTCCCTTGAAAAGTTTTCATCTTCGCGCAGCAGTCTGCAAACGTGAGAGTCTCATTTACGAAAGAGACAAGACAATCAAAGACGAAGAGAAGTTCGCGAGTATTATACGTGTACACTGGCTCAGCAGGGGAAAGGCAGCCCAAAAAGAGAGACGACTCGCCAGACGGCAATATGTATGATAATATACCAGAGCGCATATCTTTGCCAAGACCGGTGGCATGCAAAACAAAACAAAACAAAAAAAGAAGAGGAATACTCTTTTCTTTATAATACATGCCGAGCATTAATCGCCTTTCGAAATTGAATGTAATATTATATCTATGATCTCTTCTCTCTTTTTTTTAATTTTTTTATGGTCCTACGAAATAACGTCGTTGGATGAATTTCAACGAGTCTCGTGTGATTGCAATGGACGAATAGTAAGTGAACAGACAGAGCTTGAGTAGACGATAAGTGAAAGTCCGCAGGGACGATTAGAATAATATAGCTCGAAGCATTTTAATAAGAAACTCTAGTGCTCTTTCTGGCACAGTTACCGCATGGAAACTTTTTTTTTAATAAGGCTTTCATGAGAAAATGATAATTGAAAACTGCGCGTTCCACGAGAAGAAGTTTCGGCGAAAGTCTCTGCTTCCCTTTTTTTTGAAAGTCTTACTTTTTAGTAAAAGTACGTGTCGACGGTTTTGACTTGTTTCGTGTACGCGTGATCGGCAAATAATTGTCAATCAATGATAGCGAATTGATTATTTTCTCCCTTCGCGTCGTATCGAGCAATTAATGAAAAGCAGTCGATTTATGCCTCACTTTATTGTACCACCGCAGAAAAAGAAAGAAAAAAGGGAGACGTCGTCGCTTAGTGCCAGATCGAGAAAGTAACTCACCATGTAACTGAGCGAGCGATTGTAGCGTCGCATTGGTGTTGCAGTTGATGAATCCTGTAACAGAGAAAAAGAAAATGATAAATGAGTGCGTGGGTCTTTATCGTCCGCGCGAGCATCGTAATATTCCGCGCACGTGCGTCTCTGTTATTATTTCTTACGGGTACGGCGAATGTTACGCGTATCAAGATGCTCCTCCGTTTCTTTCCTTTCCATTCTTATTTCTTTTCCATTGCTCTGTAACGGGATCCGAACGACGCTCGACAAAGTTGAGCTACCGTCCATTCGCAGATCGTCCACTCGTACACTCGAAATTGACCCGCAGTTTTGATCGGCGAGCGCAACCACAATCGCCGATTCACGATAACCAAATGTGAGCGCGCGTAACTTCGTTATGCTTTTATCGCTCGAAAGAGAGAGAGAGAGAGAGA
Source organism: Phymastichus coffea (assembly GCF_024137745.1). NCBI lineage: Eukaryota > Metazoa > Arthropoda > Insecta > Hymenoptera > Eulophidae > Phymastichus > Phymastichus coffea. The sequence goes on along the minus strand of NW_026706909.1, from coordinate 261,984 downwards.
GAGAGAGAGAGAGAGAGAGAGAGAGAGAGAGAGAGAGAGAGAGAGAGAGAGAGAGAGAGAGAGAGAGAGAGAGAGCGTTGGAAGGCCATGCGTACAGAGACACGTATGACAAAAGGGGGTTGGCTACGACCGCAAACGTTGCAATTTTGACGAGAGTCGAATGCATCAGTCGTGACCGCGACGCGGCGGGATTGGATGTGCTTGCGGCTGAAAATAAAGACGCTACGCGATGAATGGCTTCGCGTGACTCTTCGCATTGAGTTTTGAGAGCTGGTTGATCGATGTGCTTTTTTTTTACGGCATCGCGTCGAAAGCAAAAGTATTCCGCCGACATCTCTGTTTAGCTCTGCGCTCGGCTCACTCTCGCAGCAATGCGCTCGCTATAGTAATTCCGCTCGCGTGTCTCTTAACGAGAACCTCTGATTTGGCTTGGGCACGGCATCGGAGTCTTCAGGGTAGCGCCAGCGACCCGCGAGCCGGTGCAACGAGAACGTGCACACGGAGGCATAAACGAGTCGCACACGTGTCGATTACAAATCTCTTAATTCGTTGGTTTGCCGTCGTCGTCGTAATCGTCGTCGTCGTCGTCGTTGTTATTATGTGCTCTGCCCACCGGCAATTCGTCTAAGCGCGCGCGGTGAAAGGTATTTTCGAAAGTGACACCTCTGCTCGCTATTCTCTCCGGGCAGGTGTATTTCGTGCAGCGAGTAACGTTAGACCGATCGTCGTGCATTGTCGTCACATCCGGCCTTGCGACAAGCGAGCCCTGTGAGGCGCGCGCGCGCGTTGCGAGAGGCTCTTTAGGATGTCGAAAGCTAATAATTCATCTGCTCGCGAGGGAGGGGGCCGCGGCAGAGGACCGGCCAAAGGCTTCTCGTGTCCCAATTGCAACCGGTTCCGAGCAACTCGCGTCGGCGGCGCTGCACTCGAGCGCGCAACGGCCACGAAAACATTGGCGATCCGTGACTGCTCGTCGGGAACCTCGTCGCGAGAATGCGGGAACGAGATGAACGCCCCGTGCTCGACGGCGAACGCCCGCGGATTTTCGTCGGCCGATCACGCGTTTTCCCAGAGCAGGCGCCAATTACCGGGCAGGTTAATTAGCTGGAAAAGCGCGCGAGCTCAATTGAATTATCCGCGCGATAGGGTGAAAGTGCTCGGGAGCGCGCGCGCTATTGAAATCGTTATCAAGCTCCTCGGCGGCGAGGCAAAGAGAGCGCCGTGCTGCGGTCGATTTCAGAACGATTTCTTAATGGACTTGCGGTCCGGATGCGTAATACTCTATTTTCTCCCGAAATTGTGGCTCTTTTTCAAAGCCCGACTTTTCATTACGATGCGAGGCACTGTGGTGGGGTCGACGATTTCTATTATTTTTTTGTTTCTTTTATTTCAACGAACGTGTCAAGCAAGCCTGGGTTCGCGACACTCCACGCGCACGCTAATTTGACGAAATGAAGCGTTTATCAAAGCCTATCTCGAGCTGGAGTGAACCATTAAACGTGAAAAATCAGCGAGAAAGCGTCTGTTTTTCCGACACTTTCAAGTTTTGAGGCTCGTTTCGCTGAAAGAAATAAGCCCTTGAACAACTAAAAATCTCAAGTCAAACAATTATGATAACGAGGTCAGTTGGTTTACCGAACGTTACTTTTATTAAGTATACTAAATGGTGAAAATTTCAAGATCCTAGCAAAGTGAAGCGCGTTCAATTAATTTGGATACACGAAGAATTTAAACGGAAACCTACATTAAAGCACGAAATACCTACTTACTCTCAAAAACGAAAACACAAATTTACGGCAGACATTTTTTTTTTCATTAAAAAGCAACGGTGAAAAGTCACTGTAAATAAATAAAGCGGCACAACGCAGCGAAACGCGTAACGGAAGAGTAACGAGCGCCCATACAAAATAGAGGCTCGCGTGGAAAATATAAAGAGCAGCCACGGGTTCCCACGCGTCCGCGAGAGAAGCGGAAAAAAGCAAGTGGCACGAAAGTGGATATATAGTCGAAAAAAGAAAAATAAAAAAAAGTAATAGGCGAGGTAAGAACGTAAGTGAAAAAGAGACGATAAGATCCCCGCTCGGGGTAGAAAAACGACGTCGACCTTTCGGCGGCGCGCGATAAAAGGAAAAACAGGCGCGCAATTATTCCGCCAGGAGGTTCTCGCCGTCCCGCGGACCGTTGGCGCATTCCGCGCGGATGCGAATGGTTAGCATCCGTCATTACACCGCGACATATTGGCCGCGGGAGAAGCGCCAGGACGTAATGAGCAGCGGCAGATGCTGCGCCAGCCGCGATTCGCAATCTCGCGCTCGCGCGGACCGAGCGTCAAAGCGCCGCTCTTCGAAGCGAGGACAAGAGGCGTCGTTGCGAAAGCCCACGGGGGAGATTGCGAATTGAAACTTGAAAGGAGATACACGGCGAGCGAAAGCGCTAGAGCGATGGGCATCGAACGATTTCTCGGGCCAGGTGGAAGCTTCGCCGCCGGGGTCGTTCGCAGCCTTGCCGTTAGAAATCCATTGTCGAGATTTCGAGAAGGCGCCGCGGCCTTGAATCTCGCTGCCGACCTACGAGCGCGCGATCGGATCGTTTTTGCGCGCCTCGATCTCTCCGCCGCCGCGTGCTCCTGTTCCGTCCGAGCGGCCACGCGCTCAAGCGTTCCGCCGGGCGAATATCTCGCGACGTTCATCCTGCGGCGGGAGGGCCATCTCTCAACTTCCTTCCTCTCTCGTCGCTTGGCGCCTTTCCAAACGATCGCCGAATCGACGTGGTCCACTTAGCGCGTCGCGCGCGGAGAAAATATGCGGGCCGGCGCTCGCGGCCGGGTGCGCCCCGATGAAAATTAAAAATCCGTCCGGCTTTTCGAGCGGTAAATCCCGCGGATTTACGACCCATCGCGCGCTCGGGGGCCTCGGCGCCTGGGGGGGAAACGAGAGCTCCGCTGCGGCCCGCACAACGACTGGATGGACGGCCGCCACTTTTTCATTCGGCGAATCCATTGATCTCGCTGGTGTTTACGAAAATGGGAGGCGAGCGCTCGGCGAGTGTCGCCCAAACGACGAGGAGGGCATCGAGCCAGGCAGGAATGCATCTCGCGCAAGGATCTCGGAGGCGTCTCGCAACCGCGAACTTGGCTGTGTATGCGCGGACAAAGCCTTAGACAAGGGGCCGTCGTCACGGCAGACTGTGCGACGACAGTTCGGCCTCGTGCAACCAATCGACACCCGGCACTCCCGCGCTCGCTGCCGAGTCATCGACTCCGCTTGAACTTTCTAGATCGACGCGTCGCGACGAGCGAGATTTCGTTTTCGTTATGGGGTGTTGACATTTCGCGGCCGCGAGTCACTGCCGGCGCGCGCGCCTCTTCCGAGTCTGAGCTGTTCGCACATCGATTACGTAAGCGCCCCGATGAGCGACAATTGGCCTCGGGGCTAATTCGTTAATTAGTCTCCCGCCTTCTCCGGCGCACCTTTACTCGACCCGCCGCTGCCGCGCGCTAATCCGAAATGGCAATTTCTCCGTCGTCGTTGCCGCGCTAACGAATTTTCGACGCGTCGCTCAAATGGCTTCATTCTTCATCCTCTCTCTCGTTTTTTTTTCTTTTTCCGATAGTCAATTTCCGGCAGAATTACGACACGCGCGGGCATGCATAAGTACGCTCGATACCGGGCAATAAATTACGCGCGCTCGCGCTCAAATCGACGTGTAAAGGAAGCCGGCGAACGCACGAAATTGCCGAAAAATAATCGCGGCAACCCCCCCGAGATGGATTTTTCTCGTCTCGCTTGATTCAATAACGCGGCGCGCTCGGAATAAAACGGAACGAGGTCGCTTTCCACATTAAACGATGCTTAATCGCAGACTGCACGCTCGCAGGTCGCGTCAATTTTGACGAACGTCAAGTTTGCTGTTTCCGCAATTCGAAGTGTCGATGGCGTGTGTCATAGGTTAGAAAGCAGCCAATCCCATAACGTACGCATCAACCTCTCGTCAGAAACAATTTTACGGCAGATGCACTTGAGAACGTAAAAAAAAGACGGATAATACAAAAGATATAACGACGCGAGTGACGATCCTTAACCTATAAAAGTTGTCGTGTGTATGCAGCTTTAACGATCCTAAACGAACGTTGAAAAAAAAGGGGTATTAAATCTCGTTCCCTCCCGTGCGCAGCGCGACAGACAGGCTATATAAATAAGCGGCATCAATATAACGCATCACACTGCTACACAATGTTCCGCTCGAAACGTCGTTACTTCATGCCGCAGCGCCGCGAGAAAGCGCGGAAGTTTTTCAGGCGCAAACTAAAAGTAGCTTTACGATTGGCGCGCTGTATAATCAGCCGACGATGTAAATCAAAATACGATATACGCTCTCGTGACCTATCCTTTTGCGAACGCGATCGCCGCGCACGATTGAATTTATTCGGCCGCGGATAGGTGAAATAGTAAAAATCGACGAGGCGTGCGTATCGAGAGCTAGAGCGCCTCTAATGGGTGAAGAGGAGATGATTTACGGCAATCGCTTGTAAGTGAGTGAGAGCGACTAGTGATTGAATTAATAAATGCGTTGTAAATTTGCACTTCTTTGAGCCTTCTCTCTTTCTCTCTCTCCGTGTGTGTTGATGCTTCGCTATAAAAATTATTTATTATTACCCTCGATAAATTACTCCGACTGTTTTTCACGAGGCTGGTCTTTATATCCTAACCTCAAAGTTTTCAACAGAAGCTTCGGTACACATTATTACGTAACAAACAAGTAATTTTTCTTTCCACTATGTGGCGCTTGAAAAAGATTGCCATATAACGGGTATCGAATAAATTTCACACCTGCTGGCAGGACGCCACGGAAAAGAAAAGTCATCGGAAACTCATCTCGCTTTGTAATAAAAAAAAAAGCGTGACTTCCGATGCGAGTCGGTTTCTCGGAAAAAGTGAAGAAAAACGAGGTTACATCGGGCAACGGACGTCAATTTTTCGAATCAATGGTCTTCGGAATTGACACGCTGGAACGGGTGACAATTGTCGGAAGCGCGCCGCACGATTTCGAAGTATGTAGTCCCATAACACTTTCACCAAGGAGCCATAAAACGATGCATAAATCACTGATCGACGACGATTTTATCATTAGCCAATCGAGTAGCTCGCATAAAAGTAAGAGAGTGACGCGTATGAGATGATGTCTATGGCACGCGAGAAGACTTCCTATATGGACTATGCGATCCACATTAATGACGATCGCACGAATATCCCATTAGATAAATCTTGACTTTACAATTTAGCTCAAAATTGACGTTGATCCTATTGCTTTTACGATCGTTATTCGCATTTCATTCGCATGTATTTTCAGATATGGAATACGCGAATGGCTTTTTCGCTCTACATAACCTAAAAGCGGTTTCGAACAGTCGAATGCATTAGATATTCCGCGTGTCGTCTAACAAAGACCAAGTCAATTCTCATCACGACTTCGGCGAGAAAAACTCATCACTTGAAAAATAATGAAGAAATCCCATTTGTTCCGATAAAAATTTTCCCAGAGCACTTTTTCGGTAGGCTATAATAATCAGATCCGAAAAGGCAGCGATATACGCGCACCCAATCGCAGTGCGGCCCGCGGCTAATAATCCAATTATTCAATCGACAAAACCCACTTTCCATCCATCGCGGCCACAAAACGCGCGGGCCGCGCTTGAAAAACAAACACACACGCTAAGCCCGTCGTCGCGTCACATATCTATCTCTCTCTCTCTCTCTCTCTCGTTCTGTTGCGCGCATCAAGCTAAATGGGTTAATATGCACATCCGCGTATCGCTGCCGTCCCCCTCCCTACATGCAACTCGTTTTTCCCACATGGCGCGACGGCCAACGGCGGCCGCGTTAGAAAGTTTCTTTTTTCTTCTTCTTTTTTTGGACGATCGTCATTTCTAATTTCATAATTAGAGAGTCCGCGTACTCTCGCTTTCTTCCTGGCGCCTTGCTTACAGCTCGAAATACGAAATTCTTGTGCCTCTACCGTGCGTCAGCTTTGTAAATCTGAAACTGAAGATAACGCGCCTGTGGTAACCGCTGCAGGTGAACCCGCGCTAACGTTATCTCTTCAGAGAGATAAGACGCGGCGCGATTACGTGCCACCTGATAATATTGGCCGAAAAAAAAAAAAAGATGTCGTTGGAATTTTCTTAGTGCTATCTCGGCTTCGCGACATGCCTTTCGTTACTTCTTCGATCCGCACGATTTTGCGCCGCAGTTTCTTCCCGAGGAAGTTGTTTTATCGTTAGCACTACGAGTGGATTTTCGCGAAATAACCGATGAGTCGAATCTCGAGTACTGAATGGCAAGAGACGAGAAATTCCATCCGGCCGTGCGCGCTACATCGATTGCCCAAATAATCCGTAGAATCGAGCTCGGATATCAGCAGAGTGCGGCAAATTCGACGGAAGTGGGTCAGGGCGAACGAGAAGCCACGGCGAGCCACCGCGAAAATCATTTTCCGAACTATCAGCGATGGGCGCGCGGCTCTTCCTTGCCCGCGCCAGTCCTCCCAAAGGGGAGTTGGGTTCTTATTTCATTCTGGCAGAGCCTCGGGGGCCGGGAGACGCGGAGACATGGAAAAAAAGGGGGCGTTTTCCGATTGCTCACATTTCGTTTCCCAAAGCTCTGCCACGGAGATATTACAATCGAGAAGAGGGGCAGGCGGCAGTTTTATATCAGTCTCTCCCTCTCTCTATCTCCCTCGTTCTGGAAATCGCACTAGCGTTAAATTATTTTCGCAAAAATACACGTGCGCTCGTGAAACTGTCGGCTATACATAAATATCTCATGACATCCTCGTTAGCGTATACGTAAATGCGCAACTGTGCCACTTATGCTTATTACATAACGCGCTGTCATGTATATTTCAACATTGCTCATCCGCGCGTCTAATATCCGAATGAAAATGTTGCGTACGTGGAAAGTACAGAGGTGTCCCTGTGAAAATTAATAAAAATAAAAGTCACACTCGACGTCTCGTGCGTGCGCGTGCGTAAGAGCTTATTCTAATCTTCCGGCCTTGCATCGCGCGCACGTTACGTATAAGGCGCGCATATGGCCATCGGCACGCATTACCGCGGAGAATGAAGAGACTGCGAAAAAACACAAATGACATCTGCGAACGAGAAATTTCACGCGATTGTTCTCACTCTCTCTCTCTCTCTCTCTTTCCCTCTGGTAAGAACTTTGTTCGTTTGCGCTCGCTCGCCGGGAAGAATTTCAAATTTTGAAAGTTACGATCGCGCGCGTTCGCGGACACCTACGAGGAATGGCATGCACCTGCGCACAAGAAGCGAGCCGAGAGCGCATCGAAGCGCGAAGAGAAATAGATCGCTGGATGCGTTCGCGAAGGATGACGCTGCCTCGCGGAAAAACAATAAAGCCCGGCGCAACGAAACGGTTGAAACCTCGCCGGGGAGCACGTACACAGCGAGGCGAAAGAAAATAAATGAAAAAGCTCGCTCGTTAAACTGCTCCCAACGGCGTGGCATTTAAGCTCTTACATCCTTCGGAATATGTGTGGCACGAGAGAGACAGAGAGGAGCGCTCGAAAGACGGATCGGGAATGAACTGATGCAGGTACCCGTATATGCGCGCGTGACGCGCGTGGGCACACGTAATTGACGCCGAATAGTTTAGGCGTGCGGTCCGCATTGTTGAGGTTATAAGTTTCTTGTGTAATTTATAGTTTGTACGCGCGCGTGCGTGCGGTTGCGTTACCTAATGCGCGTCCAAATCACGAGTATAAATATATTTTCCTCTTTCTGTCCCGCCAGTATTTCTATGGTTGATTCGAGAAACAGACTAGTAAATATTTGTTATGGCGGTTGGTGACAAGTGCGCGAGCGCACACTGCGGTTGCACAATATATTTTGAGGTTAGACGAAAAACGTCATGTTCTTTCGCACGTCCAGCCTATAAAAATTGAACCACCTTGAAAGCCTGACAAAGTCTAATTCGTTACTCAAGGCGCTACAAGATAAAATTACATAATGCATTTTGAGGTTACACGAGCGAAAAAAAAGAAAAAAACCTACAATACTTTTGAGGTTGAGAAGTGAAAATCTCGCTAGAAGTTTGTGTACGCGTGTGCAAAGTAGCAGCATGGACATAACCGTTATTCCACAATTGCGCGAGTGGCGATGCCCATTAGCCTTGGCTTCTGCTCTTCTACACGCTCGGGGAATTCCGCTTACAAGCTACTTCCCCTCCCTCCCCCAACACCAAGGACAATCAGCGCTGCTTCCGGCACATACACTCTCCGCGCGCGAGGGGGACAGCGCTCTCCTCCTGGACGTCTTCGTCATGGTCGTCGTCGTCGTCGTCGTCGTCGTCGTCGTCGTTTAGCGCTGCATTGAACGTCGGACGACGTGTCTTTCCTCGCGCCAGAAGCGAAGGGACGCCACTCGTTTTTCGAATATTATCTCTTTCTAGCGACGACCACGATCGCTTTCCAGTTTAGACCTTGAGCCACGCGCCGCCGACTCGCCGTCCCATTTGAATAAACAGCCGTTCGCGCGCATCTTTCTCTTTCAAACGTATAGAACAATCGTACGAGCCGCTGGGCAGCACAGCGGAATATAAATATCAAACGCCGTGAGCGCGGGCTTCTGCGTTCATTTCGGCTGGACGCGCGCGCGGAAAGCTACGCGCGGAAGGTACATTTTCATATTAATCGGCGCCCATTACAGCCACTTTACGTAAGTCACCGTGATTACGTTCAACAAGCCGAGGATAAATAGTTTACGGGCTGCGCGTCGGCTGCCTCGCGGGGCCAGGCGAAATTCGGGCCCGGAGTCGCGTGCACACGACGCGCCCGAGCGGCAGTCGCATTAGCGCGCGTCCCGCGCGGAACACCGGAAACGCAGCGCCGGCCTAGGCGGATCGTAAATTTCCGTCTCCGGGCGAGGCGGCGATTTTCGCTAGGGGCATGCGTCGATCAACTGTACAGCCGCACGCGCCGCCTCCAGTTCGGTCAGTTTCATCAATTCACAGTCTCGGCAAATTTCCGTGAGCTTCATTTTTTTTTCTCTCTTCCTCGGTCTGCCCACGAGTCGCTTTTAACCCATGTCGGACGGGGAGGGGGGGGGGGGCGTCGTTTATTTAGCATCTTCTCGCGATGTCCGTTCGACTATCCTTCTCTCGCATAGAATACCTTGCCACGAGCGAAACTTTCTTGCGTCACAGCGACACGTGACACAAAGTTCCGTACGAACGGGCGCGAAGAAGAAAAAAACGCGTGGCGAACGCAAGCCGCTCGATCGGGCTACCTGCGCACGTAGCTTCTGTGTAATGATATTTCGAGAGAGTATCGACGCGGAAAGAACAGCCGCGTAATCGCAGTCAATTAGTTTTCATTAAGAGCCCGGCCCGTTGGAAATGAGTCTATATACCGCGAGCGCGAGCGCGGAACAAAAGGGCCGCGCGCTGGAACAAAGAGCGAGTAGCGCGTCTATAGAACAGACGAGAGGAGGCGAACCGACGCTTTTCAGCAAACTGGTCGTCGCTACAACGCGGTACGAAATCATCGCGGACCGCGAGCAGAAAGAGAGAGAGAGAGAGAGAGAGAGAGAGAGAGAGGGAAAAAGAAGCGGGTCCGGGGTGGTCGTCGGAGAAGCCGCGAGGCGGCAATCAAGAGCCAATAAAAGCGCAACGTCTTTCGACGCTCGTCGTGGCTCGCGGAGCGGAGGACTGCTGCGCGTCGGCGGCGGTGGCGGCGTTGCGCCGCTGCCGATCGATAGTTGAATGCCCTGCCGCAGTTGACATGCGTATATACCTGGCAGCCTTGCCAAAGACCAGATCGCGTTCCCTCCGTGCGCTCCCTTTCCGCTCGCTCTCTCCGGGGCACGTGCACGTACCGACGAAACACAGCGCGCGTACGCGCGTATATATAGCCCACGGAGGTTCACTGAATTTTTTACGACCGCCGAGAGTTTCGTGAAGCGCGGGATGAGTTTGCGATTCGCTTCTTTCTCTGTTTTCTTTTTTTTTCTTTTTTTTTAGCCCAGCGCCTTCGCGTGCGACGGGCTTCGGGGTTTGCTTTAGCGAACGGTAGTGCGCTTTTATCGTCGGACCGATTGCGCGATCGTGCGCCGTCGGTTTGAAAATAAAATTCTTTTGCCCCACAGGTCGCGTGAGAAATTCGAGCAGCGTCTACATAAAGTAACGCACCGATCGCCTGCGAGTGTATTTTCCCTCGCCACGCCATGAACCCCGCAAGCCCGACGCTCGAGCCCGCGAATCTTCCTCTTCCCGCGACGGAGCTGAGGAAAAAATATCTTGCGCAACTCGAAAATAGCTCTTCGAAAGAGAGGAAGCGGACGCGGCGTCGCGCCCACGCGCGCGCCGACTCAGCCATCGATGAGTTTCGCTTGCCGCAAAGATACGCGCGATGTGTGCCCACGTCGGTGGACCGGGGAAATTCCATCGTCGCTCTTATGTGCGTCGCGAGTGCCTTTTTCGCGCCTCCTCTCGTCAAGCTCTGCGGCCGGTTACGTATCCCTCGCTTTACGTCGAGCTTTCCGCCGAGATAAGCCTCGTTTCAAGAAATTGTCCTTTTTTGCGGCATGTCGATGTCTCCTTGGTGCAATGATTTATGATCTTCGATAAATGGAAATCTCTCTAATTTCCCACACATCGAGATAGTCAAAAGCTTCAAAACGGTCGAGATAATTTCAGAATTAATGGCTGCGATTCGTCACTTTGACAAATTAAACCAACCATTAGCTACTCTGCGTGTTCAAAAAAAAACAAAAGAAAACTACGGAAAGATCTGAAATGTCGAAATTTAATTGGGGAGCTCCATGAAACCCACGAGAATTTACATCGTCGCGATTGACCGGAAATGAGTTCGGTCTATGTATTGAGCAAACATTCGTAAGTTCAGCTTAACCCGCACAACAGCCAAAACATGGAGCTCGTCAGTGGCATTCTCAGCGAAAAAGAGTGGTATATCCGTAATCATAATCAACGGTACTTTCAAAACAAAGAAAAAACGTTTCGCCAAAAGATTCGCCCGATTCCTTCGCTCGCGTGGGCGAAACGCTCGCGAAAACGGAATGACGAGTTGCGCGTAGAGACAACGTAACGCTTCGTACGGTGATGCATTCGCGCACGCGTACGCATGTGCTGCCGCACGATGGACGGCTCGTTCGTTAGTGGCGTCGTTTGTCTTTCCCGAACGAGTAATCGCGGGCCGAACGGCGCTCCCGTTTCTCAAATCGAATCGGTCCCGTCGAGCGCGACAATGTCACCCGCGCGACGAGCTCTCGCGTGCGAGGCGTTTGCATATCTAGGCGCGTTACGTAAAGGGCAAGCGGCAGCTACTTTACGTAAACGATGCGACAATCGCAGGATTTGGCGGACGCGCGGTCGTCGAATGCGCGCGCGCGCCTTGCCGATCGGCCGAAGGCCGCCCGTCTCGCCGAATACGACTGCGCGCCGCGCGACTCGTCCGTCGTTCTCGCGCGCGCTCACTCCCGGGGCTTTTACGAGCGCTGCACCTTGTCCGCGAGGGAGAAGAGGTAGCGGCGAAGGGGGAGGGCGAAAGTTCTTACCGCGCGGTCTCCTTCCACGCTCGTAACTCCGGGACTTGATTTGGCAATTGTTCCAGAGAGAGAGAGAGAGAGAGAGAAATTAATCGCGCGGCTCGGCGGGACCGACGTTACATTTGCGCAAAATATTTGCGCAAGATCGAAGAGAAAAGAAGCGAGTGGCCGACGGCACGAGCGCATCAGCGGCTCTGGCGACGGACGCCTCCTTCTGCTCCTTCTCCTCGCGTACGACTCAGGGTAGTTGGGCGCGAGGCGACGCGGAATTGATAATTCGCTGATTGCGCTCGCGGATACTTTCGCGACGTCTTCCGTCCCCGCTACGCGCGCACCTCAACGGAACACCGCTCCTACGGGGGACGGTCGGCGAGATGGATCGATCTTGCGATAACAGTCGCTAAGGAGCCCGCCGACCGCGCGTTATCGCGACTGCGAACGCCTCGCTCGCAAGTTGGGGCTCGAGCTTCTCCGTCGCGACGTAGACGCTGCGAGCTACGACGCGACGGGGCAGCTAAGTGGAGCGATGTATTATCCTTCGTGGTCGGCGATAATGCCCCCGACGTTGCTCTTCCCTCTCGAGTCTCGAGCAAACAGCTGCCCGAAGGTGCGTCGGCGTTGAAATACGTCCGCCCTCGCGAGCTTCACGACCGTGACCCCGTAAAAAAAAAAGAAAGAAATTCGCGGAGCAGCCTCCAAGGAGGAGGAGGAACTTTGCGCCCAACTGCCTCGAGTTTTTTTATCGCTTTTTACTACCGCGACGGGATGATTTCCATTATGCCGCCTAAATTTTTGTTATAGTCGCATCGTTCGCGAACGAGCTGCCTGGCAATTCCTCCGCGACAGTGGTTCGGTCACGAGAAAAACTGTTTGCGAGAAAAGTAAATGTACAATGCTGTCGAGCACTCAAAGGTCAAGTCCATAAAGCCTGAGCCTGAAAAGAAAATGAGAAATCGGCCATGTTAAAAGTTCGAGCTTGACGTGAGTTGGAAACAACGGCAAAGTCAACGACCGAAAGTCCACATAACCTCAAACCTCAGAAACAAACTCGACTCGAGAGGCCGCCTCGTAAAATAGCCGCGTGAATCACTGCGCGCGAGACGAAACAACAGAGTCATACACCTCTTTCTCTTCGCGCTGTATATTATACGGCAGGTAAGGGGAGAAGTTGGGAACTCGATTGCGTCACGCGCGCAGGATGAAACCTTATAGGATTTTTTGTTTCTTCCTTTTTGTTTTTTGTCTCGAGCGAGATAATCCTGCGCGCGGTGCGTTTCCACCTTCGTTCTTTTCTTGTAGCACGTTGGTCGCCCCACTTCTGTCCGTCACGCCACGGACGAGTCTACGTTGCAATATCGATTCTCTCGTTCTCGCGATGCCGCTTTCCTCCGCGGAGCCGATTATTGCGCCGGTTTTATTTTTTTCTCTCTGAACACACTGTTCGCGGATCACGCGCGTGCGCTAGACTCACCTGTAATACAGGGGAACAAAATCGTGTTCGTTAAATGACTGCAAATGAATTAACTTCTTCGCGGAAGAGAGAGTGTGAAAAAAAAGGCCGTACTCAACGAATCCATCATAGTCGATTAGAATGTCTACTGAGGAGCACCGACGTGTGAATGAAAAAAAAAAAAAAATGCGGGCGCTCGGCACTCACGCAAATTAATTCGCCGCCCGAAAAAGCGCGAAAGGAATGAAAGGAGAATGCTGCGATGGAGAGAGCGAGAGAGAGAGAGAGAGAGAGAGAGAGAGAGAGAGAGAGAGATGAAAGGAGCTTATAAGCACCACGCGCCCGAAACGACTTCATAATACCGCACACTCGCACGCAAAAAATGCTCAAGGCGGCGGCGAGTCTATGTCTAGTTTCTCTCGCCGATCCATCTGTCTATATTTACAAACACGATCCCTCCTTTTTTTTTCAGGAGTTCTTAAAAAAGAAATTTGCTCCCGAAAAAAAAGAAGGATTACTGGCACTCCTCCCTCCCCTTGAAATTAAAACAGGGCGTCGAGTAGGAATAGGGGGATCCGCGTCGTCGTCGTCGCCGTCGTTGTACTAGGGTGGCAGGTACATAAGCGTGACGTGGTTAAAGCCGTATACATATACAAGGGGGACGAGAGACGTTGCGCAGGTCAGGCGCTTGCCGTGGATGGCGTCAAAGGACTCTCGGCGCGCCGCTGCTTTTTGTTCTTCTTCCTCCTATCTTTTTGTTTTTCTCTTTTCTTTTTACAGACGAATCGGCCGACTGTGGCGCGGCGAGAATTAGCGGAGTGGAAATTTCGGCGGCGCTCGATCGTCTTTCAATCTGTCGTGATTAAAATAACAGCAACGGAACAGGGCGCGTAGAAAGACGACGGACTGCACCATACGTTGCAGAGAGAGAAAGAGAGAGAGAGAAATCTAGCGGGAGAATTAAGGATCATTTGCCTTCGAGGATTGAGGCAAAGCAAAAAGTGAATCAAGGCGAGGCAACCAGCTTTAATTCCGAAATTGAGAGCTCGCGCTCGCTGGCACATCGCAACGGAACTGAGAGAGCAGCGTTCGGTCAACCGCATTACATCCACCTGCCGATCTACCTGCGCGCGAGGCACTCGTGCAAACTAATTCAAGCTTGGCCCATTCAGCATCGCGCGCAGGCTAAACCGCGCCCTCCCCGTTACGAGCAGACCCCTCGCTCTCCAAAGAACAAAATAAGCCTACAGATGCCTTTTAAATTTAAAGGCCCCTCCCCCTCTGGTTCTTTCCCCGGTCGATCAGCTGTGCTGGCGCGGCTCGATTTCTCGGTAATTTTACGCGAATTAGGAAGCTCACTGTTCACATTTTCGAGACGTCGCGGGAAATTACGTTCGCGTCGAAAGCTTATTAATGAAAAAGTCCACTCGTGCACTGCTTGGATTCTTTCGTTTGCGTGTTGCGCATCGCGTAGAAGGGGATAATTCGGGGAGTCCGGTGAAATAAACGCGAGGGGCGTTATGTTTGAGTTACGTTATGTGCTCAGGTAATTAATCCCCATCTCCGACCGGCGAAAACGCAAAGGCGCAACGCAACTTGATCGCGGTAATTATCCGCGCGCGCGCGCGCGCACAATGCTTGATCGAGAGAGGCCGCGAATTTGAAAACGCACGACAGTAATATATCAATCGACTTTCGAAGACTGCATTCTCAAAGGTTTTTCAAGAAAGCAGCGTAAAACCAGCTCCGAAAAATCAGGAAGAAAATAAAAAGTTGCGGCAGCTCCGACTCCGCGAGTAGAAAGTTGTGTTCGCAGTGAGTAGAGACTGGACTTGTATAGGGCCCCATGTGCCTGCTCTGCGCGAGAGAGAAGAACAAGAACGTACATAACATGGAGAACGAGAGAGAGAGAGAGAGAGAGAGAGAGAGATTTCTTGCCTTGACCTTCGTGTATACGACGAAACTGCTGCTACACCGAGAGAATTGCTATAATAAAATTTGCTATAGTTACAGTAAAACTTGCTACGAAACATAGTGGCTGTCGCATATACTCGCGCCATTACAACATTTGTTAAGCTTTTATTTCTATTTGATATAATAGGAATTTCTATTGTGGCTATAATAATTTTTACATGACGATATTGAAAATTTTTATTATAACGAATAATAAAAAAATATTATATGCCATATTAAAGTGTACATTATAATTATTATAAAAATATGTACTAAAATATCTTGGAACATGTAGCAACAACTATTATGTTTTGAATCAGTTTTACAACGAATATTAATAAAACTACTGGAGACAGATTGAAATCCCCAGCGCATGCGCAGGAGCAACTGCATACTGCTAATTTGATAATTTGCAGGAGTGACGTGCAGATGGCGGTTCAATTCTCGCACGTGACAGAATAAATGTTACTACGAACTTATTAATTTTACTATGTTACTTGGTAAAGCTTCCAGCTAAATCCACTTGAATTCATAAAACTTTTACTACGTTCGATTGCGATTTTGACTACAGTCAGAGTATACGTCGCTCGATTACTCTGTTCTACAGTAATATTTACAACGGATTATGCCAAATTTTATAATATCAATTCTCTCAGCGCGATAAAGTCGATGTGGTAATGCATTTCGCACGATGGCAAGAGAGCTGTTGCGTTACGCGCGGACTTGTTCTCGTTTTCTTTTGGAGAATGAGTTTGGAAATTTTTTTTTTTTCATCCCGAAGATTTTACGAAAGCTACCAAGTTTTCCGCCGCATCGGCGCTCGCAGTTCAAGGGGAGGCTTTTGTTTACTTTTGATTTTATTTTTCAATAGAAAATAATATTTTCAATGCAAGCAAACTGCGTCGATAAACAGTCAATGAATCAGCTAATTGCTGCTCACTCTCTTACGCAGCACTGCCGTCGTCATCGGAAATAGTGCGAGATTGACCCTATTTTTAAAAATAGATATATAAAGTTTAGCCTTCGGACTTTATTGTTATTCCGTCGAAATCAGTATCCATAAAACAACCGCGGACAAAAGTATATACAGCGAGCGAGCAAAAGTTTTATCGAGCCGTATCGCCGCCTGGGATTTCCCAGAGAACGCTCGTCTTCGCGTCGCGTGTAAAAAGCCAAAGTCCAGAAATTCGCGTTGGTTTCTCAATTTCTCGCGACAGCAGCAGTAGCAAACAGCTCGCGTCGCCAGCGATTATTTTGTAACATGCGCGACAGAAACGTGTGTGCATGCGCGTGCACCGTGAAAAACCGGACGACGACAAGTCTACACACACAGACTCGCGTACGCGTCATCGTCACGTGTCCAGTGCCGCGCACAGTACATATATCGTAGTATAAAGCGGCGGCGACGACGACGACGACGACGACGACGACGACGACGACGTCGACGACGACGACCACGACCACGACCACGACCACGACCACGACCACGACTCGCGTATATGCGACTTAAATTAAACGTTTTATCGAGGAATTTCAGGTTTTCTATAACGACGCGCGTATGATGAAAAAACAATTTTATACGTGACTTTTTCTCATCGGACTTTGATAATGATCTGTGTACGAAGACGTTTACAATTTTATGATTTATGTACAAATGGAATTTGAAAGAATTTTTTTTTTCTTTAAATTGGTAACTCATTTTCTTGTGTAACTTTAGAAATTTGTTATTTATTTTAATTAACATTACTAGACAATCTATGTCTTCATAGGTTGACAGATAACGCTAGGAAAAAATTCAGTGCATGCGCATTAACGTGGCGTAGTAAATTAAAAATTCAGATGCGCTACGAAGCCATCAACGTCAAAGTTGAAAAGCTGTGGTGACATAGATAAAGTTTTGAATCGCTTCTATAAGATTCATCTAAACAATCAACATTTAGACTATTTAACTGATAACCGCATTGCAAAATATATATATCACCAGTCACACGATATCTCAAAGCGCAAACATACAAGATTCACAATCGTTGTATCGCGTGTCGTCACAAGCTGCTATATCGCCATATCGAATGGCCAAGACGTTGACAAAAAAATAAATAAAACAGAGCGTGCGCCTCATGTGTACGTGTGGAAGTGTACGGGTCGATTTGTATGCAGCGTGCAGCGCGATGCCGTAATGGTACTTTTCGAATGGTAACTGTTAAGCAAAACACTGTGTAATTTGCAATGTGCGATGGAAGGAAACTAGCCAATTCCTTAATATGCTTCACAGAGAAAAGAATTTTATTTCAGTGCAATATCGCCTGGTTCATTGGATTTCAAAATGAATCATCAAAAATTCCATTCCGCGATTTCAGATAACATTGTATCGTGAAAAATCAGGTGACGCGTGTACAACATGGAAAAAAACGCCTTACGCTAGTTAGAAATGAAAGAGACGCTCTCGCGCGAATACAAAGCGTGTGTTTCTTATATGCAAAACGAAAGTGTGTTTAAGCAGTCGCGAGCGAGAAAGTTCTGCTACCGTTTTTTCTTCTTCGATTTTACAATGGATTGTCGAGCAAACTCGCGACTTTAACTTATAAATATATCACCTGTGTGTTAGAGATGACACGTCAAAAATTACAAGTGCTTTTTTTTTGTTCTTTTTTGTTGTTTATTTATAGAGAATAATAGGTTATTACGTAAGTGACGTACAAATTAACGTTATTGCATTTATGAAAGCAATCAGTTTAAATTGACGTAACATGTTGCTACGTATGGCCAGCGCGAAAAAACGATTGATTGTTCCAAAATGAAGCGTCTGTCAAGTGTATGTTTTCATTGAATTTTCAATAACACACCACACGTCACTCTTCAGGTGTGACGAAACTCCTGTGAAATGTTAAAAAAATGTTTTAAAATTCGCACACAACAGGAAAGCTTTTGAAGAATTTATTTCCAAGGAGTATTTCATAATTCACTCGACAACTACGGTCAAAAGATAATTTTAAAATTGCTCGAAATATCGTAAAATCTTTAAAACCCGTTTTTCAAACTTTTAATTATCTTTTTCAATCATTAAAAAATCTTTTGACAATTTTCAGTTCGCAAAAATAAAGCGAAATACCAGTCTCATCCATCACTGTGGCACCAAAATAAAATTACTGGTAGATTCCACTTATTCGATAGCACATAAACAAAACCCGTGTTCCGAAATAACACGGAGCTCTCAGTCATCACCGTGACTTACAGAAAAAAAGTCAGCGTAATATACGACATGAGTCTTTACCTTTATTATTACAAAAAGTGGTTGAGCCCCATGGATAGAGCTCAGCGGGTGTAGCAGCAGCGGTGCTCTCGGGCGGCGCGGTGCCGTACGCCCGGAACATGTCTGCAGTCTATCTGTGAGTTGAGGTTAGGTTACGTCACGCACACTCACAACACACTCGCGAGCGCGCGGTCTTATATATGTATATATACGCGCGCCGGTTTCTTCAAGGACCGTCTCTTTCTCGCTCGTTGTCTCACACAGTCCTCATCGTCGTGAAACGCGCGCACAGCACACACATATCCACTTTGCAGGAAAAAAATTAATTCTCTCGTTCGTGGTTTTAAACTCACGCGATATATGTAGAAAAAGCAGAGAGTGTGTTTTCGTCGAGATATATTAATATATAAAACGACACACGCGGCGCGAGCTTCGGCAAAGGAATGGCCCGGCTGCTAACTCGCAGCGATGGTCTCAGCGGCCCCCCGGGCGTGGGAGGAAGCAGGGAGGGGCGCTCCCCACGGCTCTTGCCGAAGAAAGAGAGAGAGAGAGCCGCTGGTGAGACTTTGCCTTCGCTGTGTAGTAGGGAGACGCACGTGATAATGGAGGGAGCAACTCTTCTCTCTCACACTCTTCTGTGATGCCTCGACGTATATGCGCTCACGATGACGGATATCGATTGATGAGTTATCTCGCCACTTTTTTTTTTGCAAAAGAGAGAGTGGGCGATGCTATTGCGCTTTCGCGGGTGGAGGCAAACTTAGTTTTTTGGCGAATTTGATTTTCGACGCCGCGGGGAAATCGACTTTTTTTTTCTTCCGGATTTCCCCCAGACTTTGCGACTTTCGGTATTTCATTTCAAAATGCAATTTTTGTCGGCGACAGGGCAGAAATATTGGCTTGTATTTTTAGGATTTAAATAATATTTTTGAAATATTTGAAAAAGGCAAAGTTTACCTGAAGTATTGTTACGTATTTTGCTATTTACTTTTTGAAAGAAACTTTAAATTATAAAAATTATTAGCAGAGACTGAAAACTTGCATTTAATTTTTGCCGTTCATTTTATAAAGTTTATTCAAAAAACATCTTTGCTGGTTCTTTAATACTTTGAAACTTTTTTTCTTCAAAAATTATTTTCCAGATATAAGTATTAAAGTTAATGAAAAAATAGTTTTGCATCATGTCGAACCAAGCATTTCAACAATGTAACAGCGAAGCATCTATTAGGTTATCCAAGACCCAAACGATAATAGTTAAAATTAGAAAGCGAAGAGTAGGTGCTAAGAAGCAAGAAAAACAAGCAGCAGCAGTAGCAGGTACAGAGAGAACAGAAAATCGAAGTAAGAAGGGCAGAACGTGCACACGTATAGGAAATCCTGAGGAAAGTATATACGTGCACGCGTAGATACCGAGAGGAGACTTTGCGTGGGGGCAGAGACACGCGTGAAAGAAAAAAAAAAAAAAAACAAGCGAGGGGAAAGAAAAAGACAAAGTCCTGCGTAGGCTGTGCGTGAAAAGGTAAAAGACCAAGCGGAAATAACTTCCAGTCTCATTTCCCTAATGCGGGCAACGTGCGATGGCTATGCGCGTTTCGGAAGCCCGTAGGATCGATTGAATGCTCCCGGCACGAGAGAATTCCGATTAAATCGGATTTCACGAAACGAACGACTTCTCGCGCCCTCACTATAATGAAGGAAAAATATATGTCGGTGATTAATGGACGCTTATTAATTTCCTGATGATGATTTCGACAGCGATAGTATCTTACGCAATTTAATGCGAATTTAAGCTAATTAATTAATATTTCGGTAAATTTATAAGCTTTGCGAGTGATTTACAACTATGCAGTTTGCAATAACGCATCGAAGGTTATAATACGTCGAATGAGCTATGGGCCGTTTTTTTTTTCGTGCGAGCTTTCTAAAATATAATTTTCCGTTTGGTTGATATGCACACACTTGAATGGAATGTCATTCCATTGAAGAAGGATTTATGTTGGAAATTGACGCTAACGAGTATCAATGTTTCATCCGAACGAAATTAAGAGATATCTCGCGTAGTTGTCGTCTTTCCCTGAAGACAGAGACGCGCGATCACATGATTCTGACAGAATTTCACATGGTCTTTCAATTTGATACAAAAAAAAAAGATTCGTCCAGATTCACTTCCACCCGCGCCACAATCGTCGCGAGCAGAACGGGTGCAGTAATCGTTTGACCAAATGCAGCGAAATCCAGAGCCAAATGCGCTTCGCAAGAAGTTGTCATGCGAATCCGAGCGCGTGCAGAGCCGCAAGAAAGGCAAAGACGCTCGGGGCCTCACGCGCGAGAAAAAAAAAGAGAGAGAGAGAGAGAGAGAGAGAGAGAGAGAGAGAGAGAGAGAGAGAGAGAGAGAGAGAGAGAGAGAGAGAGAGAGAGAGAGAGAGAGAGAGAGAGAGAGAGAGAGAAGACAAGAAGCAGCGAAACAACAGCCTAAAAAGGAGTCACGTACCGAGAGGAGTAAAGAGAAAGAGAGACTTCTCTCTCTCTCTCTCTCTCTCTCAAGGGGCTGAAGGGTATAGAGCGATGCGCCCAAGCACGTAGGAAGAGAAATGCACGTACGCGCGTATAGCTTACCTCCTCTCTCGCGTGCGCGCAAGAGAACGACTAAATTTTTCAAGAATTTTTTTTCCTGCGCCATGTACATTGCCTATCTCCGAGTTTATTAAATCCCGCGCGAGCGAGTGAATTATTAT
Organism: Phymastichus coffea; assembly: GCF_024137745.1. Lineage (NCBI taxonomy): Eukaryota > Metazoa > Arthropoda > Insecta > Hymenoptera > Eulophidae > Phymastichus > Phymastichus coffea. The sequence continues at coordinate 241,015 of NW_026706909.1, read as the reverse complement.
GTGATTTCAAGCTCGTCGGTGCGTGAACGACTTCAGATATTAGCTCGGCTCGAAAATGTATGTCTAAACGAGGGAAAAATTGCATTTTTTTTTTCTCACTGCGAAAGCTTTTATCATCAATCGAGCTTTCGAGTCAAGAACGGCAGTTATCCAAAGCCTCTTGAATTTTTAGAGAAAATCTAACTGCTCACTGACGTGATATCATTCGTTAAGATTCGTTTAGAATGTCGTACGTCTATAGTTTGATAATTTAGTTTTACAAAAAGTGAGGTTAATATATAGAATCCGTTCCCAAATCGCATTTTACTTGCGATTACTTTCCAACGAATTTCTCGCAGTCTCGATAAGACGAACAGTCAGCTGGGCAGAAACAAAGCAAAGGAAAATCCCATTATCGGCACCCACAAAAAAAATGAAATTTCCATTTGCTAAATTAATCCGAATCTCCGCGTGTTTTACCCACCTAATGACACTGGAGAAAAATAAAAGAAGAATCCTTCGGCGCAAAAAAGAACTTTCGAGCAAATCTTATAGCTGGAGGCCTCGCGCACTTACTCGCATCCAGACAAATCACATTCGGATGGGAGGTGATGACTCAAAGGTCGTTGCCACTGTACGCAGTTTCGCGTGTCTACTATCCTTTCTCTCTCTCTCTCTCTCTCTCTCTCCTTCTTTCCTTCACGCGTGGGCGGACGCGTGGGTAAATCGAGTCTCGCCGTCGACCGGATAAAAAATCTACCGTAGACTACTGGATGCTGCGTCAGCTGATTCATTCTCTCTCTATCTGACTATTTTTAAATTCGCACGCGGGCCCGAGATCGCGGGGAATACCTTTTCAGTCGGGTGCGTTCGAAAATCCAACGCCAGTTTGGAAAGCACGGCGGCTAGAGCCGCTTAGCGCTTCGAGCGCAGAGCAGCAGAAGCGCGAGCAACTCGATAATACGCTCAAGGCTGCACCGCGGACGCTCGTCGACTTTTCACTTATTTTCACCTCGCTCGCGAGCTTGTTTTCCTTGGCGCGCGTTATTCTTTTCGATTGCGCTCTTGCGCAAAGCTCCACCGCGCGGTTCTATTTATTCTCTCTCGGCGTTCCTTAAATTTGGCGATTTCTCCGCGAGCCCCGGCATTTCATAACTGGTTCGGCTATTCTGGCGCGCGGCGATCTTGCTGGCAAATGGCGTGTTTATGCCCCATTGCAGCCTAATAAGTCCTGCGACCTGATGCCGGGACTCCTGCCGTCGGTACATTTCCACTCGCACATTAATTCCCGTAGAAACGCGCAAACACGTCAAGAGAATCCGATAAGCATTCAATCGCTGATTTTAACTGCAAATAGCCTTCGATATTGACGCCCAAATAAGCAATCAAAGCCGCGTGTAATTTCCGCAAGCCGCGTGCGAGCGCGAGAAGATCTTTAATATAAACGTCACTATTTATGCCGAGACCACGCAATAACGGTATTACTTTCGATTTCTCGGTCGCGGGCTCAATTAACGTCGTCGCGAGCAATTTCCTCGGTCGAACGCGAGAAACAAGCAAACCAACAAATCGAACGTGCGACGAATAACACTGGGAAGCTACTCTCTCTCTCTCTCTCTCTCTCTCTCTCTCTCTCGCGAATCGATTCGGCCGATAAAAACTGGCAGTTACAATTTGTTGCGCGCCTCGAGATATTGCGCGATGCGAGAAGAAGAAAAAAGTGCGGCTTTAAGTAGTTTTGTAATTAGTTACTGCGCGCGGCGCAAAACTTATCTGGAAATCGCAATTAACCGTAATGTCACTCGAGAGCCGTGCACAGCGAAAAAAAAAAAAGAAAAAAACTCAACTGAACTAATTTTTTCAATTTGTTTCAGATATACTTATTAATTAATTTTAATTGGATCTATATACTCATTAAAGTAACTATGAAAGATTTTACAAGATTGCCTTTTTCAGCTACATCTAACGATGAGATACAACCAAAAATAAGTTAATTGCAGTAATAAATTGATGTTTTTCGAAAAAATGTATAATTGTAACCTGAAATTGTACATTTTTCGAGCGTTAGAGGTTATGTACGCGCAGCAAATGAGATATTTCGCACCGTTTTATCTAACGAGTGTAATTACAGTTGCACGCTGCATAATGTGCCTTTTATTATCCATACAAAGTGTGCGGCTTTTAAAACATTTATCAAGATTAGACGGTGTACGCGTAATTCCTAACACGAGCAACGATCGAATGAAAAAAACTCTGCAGCATAGCCAGGCACAACGGGCTGTAGTATCTCTCAACTATATCACAGTCAGAAGAAAAATTGACGTACTCGGATTTATACAGTCATCGCGAAGACTAACCCAAATCATAACCTACAACGCAGTCGCTGCATCCTAATTCAGCGCCCTGAATAAGCATAAAACAAGAGCAAACGTCCCTTGAGAGTTGAGTTTTGGACGTGGTCCAAAAAAAGCAAAGCTTAACTCACTGGCGTCCGCAAAGAAGTCGGGCTTTTTCCCTGAATAAGCGAATAAGATCGTGGGATGTATGAATTATGGAAGAAAGTCGCTCCAAAAGATGTAAAAAAGGACTGTTATATAAACTCGTCGTATATTTACGATGTTCACGATTCTTCTCCCTGCGCAGAGTTCATTGTGTGTGTGTGTGACGCGCGAAAGTGCAACGTGATGCCGTGCTAATGAATGGACTATTGTGCCACATTACCGCTGTACGCGCGATCCGATTTATTCGGACGCTCGGCTCGTTCGTCCAATTGCGCCAAGCTATTTTTTATGTTGGCAAATCGTAAGCTTATAAGGCGATCAGGTGCATCAGGTCTAACTCTATTGTTTACCGTACTCTTTTAGAAATATCGTTGGACGAATAATAGAAGGTTATACGACTGAGTACCTTTAGCTGTTATTCTACTAAGTGACTTTGAAATTAAAAGGGTTTAGTTTTTACAGGATATTTTTTTTATAACTCTGCCTATAGATTCATAAGCAATTATTTGCTCTGGCTCTACGTGAGTATTCTACAGCCAATTGAAAATCTAAGCTTCATATTTACTTCATTTGGAGATGTGAGCTGATGAATGTAGATCGAAACTAAATGCCCGTTTTCAAACCCTTAAAATATCTCATCGATGGAAAAATACCGAAAATATTGCAAACCCAGATATACACCGGCGTCTCACACGATGTATTAACTTCACAGACGAATGTGCATGATTCACCCTGAAATAAATTTTAAAGCCAGCCGGTGTGTGTGCACGTGCGTGTCTGCCCCATGCAGTTTGAGTCTCCGTGACGAAAAAGAAAATCCGTCATAAAACTCCGTTCATCCAAAGTCTCATCATTATACCAATGCGAAATCTATCGGCTGAGAAAAAGCGAAGAATTCCGGAGGCCGCGACACAAATCGAGCCGGCCCAATCCAAACCTCTCGTATACACTTACACGTCCCGCGTCCCCTTACTCCCTTACTCGTGGAAAAATTGTCGAAAAGACGGGGGAGGCGATTACAAGGAGTTACGGATATTGATCTTCTTGGGAAAAAATTCAATTACGCGTACGAGCTCTCGAAGCTAATTAAAACTACGATTTCCAGATAAGGTCGGCAAACTGCAAGACCCGAACTTGATTCCTACAAGGTTGACGTGTATATATACGTGTATGTATGTATAATTTACGACACATGCGTGTGTGCGTTCGTGACGCGCTTAATCGGCGCCCTCGCTTACATAATGTCTTGAGAAAGAAAACATACTTGCAATAAATGCTTATGTACATGCAGGTATGGTTAAGAACTGGAATATTTGCGGTGTCTGACAGTACTGAAAATTCAAGCTTTATTTTTTTGCTTTTTTCAATAAGAAACGGCAGCGCTGAAGTGCCGCCCAAACAAACAGCAATAAAAATATCGCTAATTTCAACGGTTATCGATGACAGCCGCATAACTTACGCAAGCTTCAACAATACAAAGAAAAATAATAAAAAAAAAACCGGCTTACTTATCTGTGTATAGTTTTGACGTTATCGCAGGTGTCTAGTTTACAAGCCAACTTGAATAACAGGCAAAGCAGTTACGATTGGAAAAAGAAAGACAAGTCGAACAAACATAACAATAACCGTATATCGTGCATTTTTCTTTTTTTTTTCGTTCGCCGCAAAAACAGTAATTGTCATGATAATATGAATTGACGTTTTTCAAGTAACGTCTGAATGTCGTTTGAATAAAACCGTAATAAGCAAGATCAGTGAAACAAGAGAGTCACAGTCCCATTGTCGAACGCCAGCTGAAGAGCAGCCTTGACCAGAAATCCATGGGCGCTACCTTGCGATAACGCTATTAATAAGCTTCGAGAGTCGCATTTTCGTTGTGCAACTTTGAGCGTGCGCGCGGCATCAATCACGTTACACACGCTGGCGCGCCTTCGAAGATCTCTTGATTATCGACACACCGCGCTGGCGCGCTGTGGGTTAGGTGGATGCGCTTGCGCGGTGGTGGCTGATAGTGCAGATTTTCGAGAAAGAATTATTTTCAGAAGCGTACCAGCGAAATTATCACCAGCGTTTGCTATTTCGAGCTTCTCTTCCGTATGAATAGCTTCGGCTACCATAAGCTTTCTTGCGCGCATTGTTCCGATCGCAAACAAAAGGCAAAAGCTCGGGAATTTAACATTGGGCATTGACTGCCATGAGATAATGAAAAGCATCGCCGCTGCTGCTACTGCTGCTGCGAAAATCTGGGACAACATCCGTGAGAGCCAAACAAACACAGAGAGAAAGAGAAGCTGCACAGATATTGTGCGCGCATCCACTTCAACAGTCTTTCGAAGCGCAAATCCCATTAAATCCGTTATCAATTCGCTGCTGCAGCAGAGCTCGTAAACCATAATGCCGAGCTGCGCGCGAGATTAAAATCGTGCGGGTTTTAACGCCACACAGCTATTGTTAGATGCGTCAGTGTGGCTGTTCGGTTTTTTTCGCAAGCGCACGGAAGTTGTATATTTGCAGAGCTTTTTATTTCATTTGGAATATAGGTAGATACGACTACAAACACTTCGTGTCAGAGCCTTTTTTTAACGGAAGTATAGCATGGAATTCGCTTAAAAATCAATGAAGGATAGAAAGACAGTTCGCGAACGAATTATATTATTACAGACAAGAATGAATTCTTAAAAGAAAAGGAATGTTAATGTGCTGTGTGAGATAAGTTAAGACGATTGCTGAAAGATTTGTCAATATACTTCTGGAAAAATGAAAATGATGTATATCGATGATTTTCAAATAGCGTGTGCTCAACGTATGTCGTCATAAATAATAACGGATTTAGAGAAAAACAGCAGTGGGCTATATAGAGGAAGTGGAAGGAAAAATTTTTTAAAACATTATAAAAAGATTTCTAAAAGATTCCCAAATGTATTTCCAATGATTGTCACATATTGCAGCCTCAAACTACCAAATTATCAGATTTTACTGCTTCCACCAATCCATTAGACGCTCGGTCGACGCTAATTTTTCCCCCTCGACAAGCCGTATGACGCGTGGCTCCTCTCTCTCTCTCTCTCTCTCTCTTTTTGAAGTACGCTCATGGTTCTTTAGAAAACGTAAAAAAAGGGTGAAGCGCTAAAAGGGCGCAGGCACGCGATAACGAGTATCGATTATTTTCGTGGGTTACACGCGACCGAACGCCGCGTCGAGTCTTGAAATCATAGACGCGGAGACATTTTGAATTTTTGTCGAAAGTGAAATCTGAATTGATATTGCTCGTTGTAACTTTTTTAACGAAAACGTTTTCGTATAATCTCGCGTAAATATTACGAATGAACATGAAATTCAAATGGCACAATAGAAACTTATCTACCGTAACAAAAAAAGAGCCATGAAGACTCAACGCGCAGTCTCTCGAATCTCCCACGTAGAGCATTTACGCGACGGAAAAAATAAAAGAACACTCCATTTGCATCGCTTAATCAGCCCTCCACCCGTAAACGAGGAAAGCTCGCTCCGCCGCGCCGCTGCTGTTTTTCCGAGATATGCGGGCTTTGTTATTTATTACACGCGCCCAACCCTTTTTCCCCCACTCCTCTCACGCTTCGAAATTGTTGACTGATGTTGATTTTTCGGCATGGGGAGCGCATTGTATTTATGAGTTTTTAATTCTGGGTTAGGGTGCCATAGAGCTTCCATTCCTTTCTGGGGAGCATGCTGCACGTAATTGATTGTTTAACGGTTCGTTCGCGACGAGGCCAATGGTGTGACGTCGACGACTATTGCGGAACGATTCAGTCCCGCGCGATTCCAAAATTCGACTGGAAAGGACGAACGCCTTTTCCTCGACTGATTCGCTGTAGATTGTGATACGCTTCGCGGATGTCCTACGTCAACGCGGTCGGCAATCGTTTTCACCGATCGAATAGAAACGAAAAAAAAAAAGAAAAAACGAAGGAGAACGAGCAGCCCGTGTCTCTCGCGGTGACACAATTTTAAATTCGATTGATCCGCATAATGCACAGAGGGGGAACTTCGTCTTTATAGGCGCACGCGTCCCCTCCCGTTGAGAAAAAAAAATGTACGCGCGGTATTCGAAAGCGATCGCGAAGCCTATAATCCGATTGTGTACCAGCGAGTTTTTCCGTGACAAGTTCGACACGCGACGCAAGTACCATGAGAAAATTGTTCTTCTCTTGTCGATGTTTGCGCTGCGTGGCGCGTCTGCATATCGGCGTCAACGTGTTACCGTACAAATCGAGGCAAAACTTTGAACATCTGCGTTGAGAAATAAAAGGAGGATACAATCGATATCGCGTTATCGCTAGAACGAACAAACACATCAGAATTGAAACCGAGGGGAGGGCCGGGGGGGGGGGGGGGATAGACATGTACACGGAAATGACGTAGCTGATGGAGGCTTTGGACGACCCCGCGCAGGAGGAAGATTGATGAAGCCACGGTGCTTTTGACCTCCATATCCGCAGCGGAAGTTGCGAATCTTCGGCGTCGAACTTTCATTTCGTTCTCCTCTTTCCCTTTCAGCACTATTCAATCATTTCTCGTTCTCCTCGCGTACAACGGATTAGATTTGCTCTTCTGTCGTGGAAAACCATCGTGGACAGAGACGATAAAAGCCAAATCCCCGGGGATAATTGCCGCTCGTAAAGCGCGCGCGAAGCTTCGATCCGTTAATTTCGCTGCTAACGTTAAATCAGTGGGACGAGAACGCGCGCGGTCAGTTACTGGAAGACGGGCGCATCTGCGATCGGGCGGAATTGATCTCGGTGAGTCTCTGATTAACGGATAAGCAGCGCGACCTCACAAAATCGCTGCGAGAGCTCGTCGGCGAAAGCGTCGTGGGCGTTGTCGATCGGATCCCGTCCGCCGAGTCGCCGCGCCGATCGCTCATTTATTGCCGTCGTTCGCACGCGACAGAGCGGGGCCGAGGAATTAATTTTAAGGTCAGCTCGGCTCTCCCGAAATGGCTCGTCTTCGCGCCATTTGCTCCAAGCACCCTTCCCCGACTCTCTCGTCCTGAAATCAAGCACCGCGTCCCAGCTCTGTGCCTTTAGGACTGATTAGAAACGCTCGCGAGTGAGCGCGTGCATTCTTTAGGTTTCGTACGATCGTTTACTACCGTTACGAAACGGAAACAAACAGAAAGAAGAAAATATACTTGTCATTCGACGTCAAACTAGCGAAGAAAATGACACGTTCGGTTCGGCGAGCTAATAACACAGACATGTTCAATTTTTCAAAAAAATAAATAAATAGTTGAATGAATTAGCGGAAAATCTTTGGCGTGTTGAAGATTACAGAGCATTTCGCTGCGGCTCCGCAGCCGAGAATTCATCGCGGCAAAAGTCATTTGCGCGCTAACTTTTGCGAAGCTGGAACGATCAAATCGTCGTTTCGTTAAAAAGACGTTTGGCGCTCGACGAGCTTAGGGGGCAGGATCGTCATCGGCTTGGCGCGTCGGGAAGCGCAGACGAACGCAAGAATGGGTTACTCTCGTTCATATTTCCGAAAACATTGTCGTTTGTTCGTGACGAAAGGGGAAGGCCTTATCCAATCATTATATAACGTCAGGCAAACGTTCAAATTGTTGACCGTACTCGCGAATAATGCTGGAACTATCGGGTAAAACGGCGTCAATGGTATAATGATGAATTTGATCTAAGCACGATGACCAATCGATATTTTTAACTGGCCGATAGACGCTGAGGCAAGGGAGCTCGAGCAAATCGTAAAACTTAATGATGAAGGAAAACGACAACGAAGGCCGCACTTTCAACGTCAGCAGGTAAGATGTACTGTGAAAAATGAAGCGAAGCGTCGCCAACGCAATTGAAAATTTGTCAGCTATGGAGGTCACGAAGTAACTCATAGCCAGCTGGTTCACGCACGTAATGCGCATGCTGTGTTGCGTGCGTGTAAGATGTGCTTTTGTAAAATAAGGTACTTATGAATTTTAGTTCAGGCATCGTTCAGGCAGAAGCCCTTCGGAATGATTTCGGCGCATTGGATTCGACCTTGCAAGCGGAGGACATTACCAGTGCAATTGATTACGTCCTCGGTACACTGCCTCGCGTGCAAATAACTCGACTCACGATCAAACCACTTGGCGAGCAATATTAAGAGAATAGTCATTTAGTAAAATACAGCTTTTAATGGAGTTTTTTTAACGCCGATAAGATCAACGCGTTAGAGAAAAAAACTTTTATTTTACAAAGAAAAATAGATAGCCAAGTTTTTCTCTACAGTAGAAGATGGGAATTCGAATGTATTCGAAGTGCGGACAAAAGCTTCTTGGTTTTAACAACATCGACAATCATGACCGTCGTCGTCAAATGAGATTTTTTTTCGATACAGTAAGATACTCGTTCGATGCAATAATGAAGGCAAAGGCTGTACCGGTACGTAAATAAATCCTATGCGCATTTTAACCAACATATTCCACGTAATAAATCATTAACAGGAAAATGTAGTTCACAAAGTGTCGGATTATTAATCTTGCAGAAACATGAATATTACGCAATAAAAAAAAATGTCCACGCGTATTTTCCACACTGTACAAACGTGTTTTATCGCAAGTACACGTATAAAAGAGATGCACGCCACGACGCAAGCGGTACGTTACACAATAATGCACGGCTGTATCGCAGACTCGGTAATGATCAAGCAGCGCAACAATATCAGTCGCAGCAGTATCCACATCAACGGGTAATCGTCATCCAGCTCGGGAGGCAAACACGAGAACGCAGACGAGTTGGCGCGGAGCGATAGAGTATCGCAAAGCGAGAGTCGCGAGGATGAAGTTGGACGTCCGGAATCGGTTTGGCGGCCACGGCCGAGTCCCCGGTGCGCCAAGGGGATGCGGGCGGTCGGAGTGCTCGCGGCGCGAGACGAAGGGAGCCGCGGGCCCGGGCAACGTCTTCGTCTCTGTGTTTTCGCGCGGCGGCGCGGTGTTCCGAAGCCGAGGGAAGGGAATCGATCGCGCGAAACGATGGTTCGAGTCGCGAGCAGCGAAGGCGAGAGAAGAGCCCTCGACGTGTTCTCGGGAGCGCGCGCCTTCGTCGTTGCGCAGGCGCCAGCGCAGCCGAGCTTGAGCGAGCGATTGCAGTCGACCCGACGGGACTTCCGTGCAGCTCGAAGCGTGGGCTGAAATCGATGAAAGCGAGCGCTAACGAAGGCCGTATTGTCGACGTAAACAGGTGAGCGTTGCCCGGGTTCGAAACCATTCGTTTTTGAGGAACCTACGTGCGCCCAAGCATCGCAGGTCGCAAGGTGTCGCGATCCAACTGGGTTTCGTGACGCGGGTGCCGATGCGAACGTCTATCCGCCAACGAGATTCGCATTGACAGCACCGTCCGAAGTCTTTATCAACCAACTGCTCGGGGATGAAATTCGCGTGATGGGGTAATCTTTCGAATTCGTAAGGATATCCGTGTCGAATTCAAATTCCTGTCATCACGGGGACACTCGAGAATTCGCTCGGAAAGTCTGGCTTTGCGATTCGAGGACATCGCAGGCGCGATCGCCTATGTAATTGGCGCACCGAGTCGCGTGCAGGTAGCGCGCAACTGACGAATCGAGCAGCTCGGCGAGCCGTTTTAAATAATCAATTATACATTTTGCGGAGAGCTCGCGAGCGAGGGGAGCGCGAGGCTCCAATTGGGCGGCGATAGTTCTTTTGCCTGACTGGAGCCATCAATTTGTAAATCGAGTTTTACATTCTTTTGACAAAACAATAAAGACGAGAGACAGGCAGCTGCCTCCCCCCCCCCCCCCCCCCTGCCGCTGTTTCATGAATATTTACGAAAGTTGGAGCTCGATCCTTTCGTTGCTATCCGTGCGAACGCCAGTCGTGTATTTCACGTCGAAATGTGCACGTCGAGAGATGCCACAAGAAACAAGTGCCGATCGCTAGCGCGCGATAATCCTCGCTGAGAGCGATCGCGGAACCTAAGTTTAGCACTTTGAGTAAACAAAGTGAGCGAGGCCTCGATTCAAATCAACTGACTTACGGATCGTCCAAGAGACAGAATGAACGTACCTGAAACAGACGAAAGGCAATAGGTTAGATGTGCATGGATTAATTTCGATCGGCGTTACGTATCTATGTATATGTATCACGTGTAAGAAGCAAGAGCGTTGTACGCAAAAATATGTCAGCTAATCGAATTAAATTCGGCGCGCGAAACAACGTCGACGCGATAGACGGCTGCATCACTCCACGCCAACGACGCACGGATGGCCCCTTGAACGGCGCGGGATAACGAACGGAGCTGCGAAAAGTTGATCGGCGAGCAGACGGATAATTAATTCCCAGGACGGCGATGGGAAGTGGCGACCCAATCGGAGGACGGAGAGAGGAGAAGCGACGTCGAAGCCAATCGACGAAAATAAATATGCGCGCTCGCAACGGTTCTTCCTTCCGTCGACTGCGTCGGATGAATTAGCCCGAACGGCAAAGCAGAGGTGCGCGCTGCGATCGCTCGCTGCTCCCAAACGACAGCGGCCGCTCGAATTGGCCGGCCCTTCGGCCCCGTGGCCGCGAGCAGCCGAGCGCGAATTAAAATCATCCATTCGCTCGGCGGATGACAAATGAGACGATTGAGAGGCGCGATTTCGCGGCAATTACGTTGCCCGTTAGCCTCCGCGAGCGAAATTGGCCGTCGGATGTTCAGCGATCCGAAGACGGATTGCCGGTGCCTCGCTCCGTGCCGAGAGAGGAATAGGCGTCTATTTTTCTTTCTCGGGGTTCGTCGGAGCCGCGCGACAGAAGGAAAGGCATTAAGCCGCGATACTTTCGCTCGCGCGAGCCGCGCGCCGCTTTTTTGCCCGGGGCCGCGCGAACGAGGTTGCTCCTTTTGTCTTCCACTGCCGGCTATCGGCACCAATGAAACTGCTGGCTCGCGGTTTTATTGCCAACGTCGGTTTCATTTCCGACGCTGTGTAAGAACGAATCGTCGGCGAACGCAAAATCGCCGCGCTCTCGATGTCGTCGGTTCCCCAGCCGAACCCGAGGCTCTTTTCCGAAGCGCCGGCGAAAAATCGATCGTCAAAACCCCCGACAGTCAAGCGCTCCAAGACCTCTTTGGCCGAGACGAGGGACTACTCTCTTTCTTAATTTCTCGAAGCGCACTTTCACCGAGCTGCGTCGATGCCTCGTGGCGTTTATAATTGAAAACCTGTTTACATTGTCGCCGCGGATGCGCACGCACGAGCAAACTGTTCTGGTAATTTGTCGCGCGGCCACGACGATATTTTTTTTAATGGGCGATTTTACGGTTTGATAGCAATGAGAACGGAGGAGTAATTGGTTCGTGACGACGAGGTTTGACGTTTCGTTGTTTCGATCGAAAACGCTTTAGAAAGATTTTCTTTTTTTCTTGTTTTGGTGTGTTTTATTCTTTCAGCGATGACGATTGTTGAAGAGAAACGCATTGCACAATGGTGTTTAATATACGTCAAAGAGTGTTCGAGTGGAATTATGACATGACGCAACCAGTTGGATTATTTAAGTTTGCCGGATAAACGAGCGACGTTGTCTCGATATTTATCACGAATACAACTCAATTAAGGACAATCGATTGCGTGGCAAGAAAAAATAAAGAAAAAAGGAAAGTTAGCGTTAAATCGAGGGGAACGGAATTTCCAGGCGGGCAGGGCTCGTCGTCGCGCGAACGAGCTAATTAAAACTTGGCGAAATGCACTTTGATTAAGCGCCCGGAGGGGAGTTTGCCCTGGCAGGCAATGAACTACTCGTTCACACACACACACACACACACACACACACAGTTGAAGTCGATTGTGACATATTTCGAGAAGTAATTCTCGCTGATATGCAATAAGACAGAAAAAATAAAGAAAAAGCTACAGAGAGCCGGAAAAAAGTTAAATTTAACACGTGACAAACGGACTACCGACGTAAGACGTATTAAATTGCACATATCTCCCCCCTCGTCGGAATATCGCGTGAAGCACGCTGCTCGAATATACGTACATTTTTTTTATTTCTCGTGCTCTACGATTTATTTTAAAAAGAGAGAGAGAGTATAACCCTTGTGTGATTTCTCTCTCTCTCTCTCTCTCTCTCTCTCTCTCTCTCTCTCTCTCTCTCTCTCTCGAGATGTGCAATGTCGCGCGACGGCAAATTGGCGCTCGTTACTCGTGGAAACCCAACGTCAAAACGTCAGCGTCTCTCTCCTTCCGATGTCTCTTGTCGTTCGTTAAAATTCGATGTATCGACAGATTTCGAACACTCGCGCAGCCTCGCCGACTTTTTTTTGCTTTCACGCTCGCGAATGAACTCGATGACCTTTTACGTATAGCAATGCGATTTTTCGAAAGTCGACATTGTGAACACAGGCTAATACGCGTTCCGCTTCTCGTCGAACCTTTATTTTTTCGTTTCGGATTTCGAAGCGGTACGATACTTAAGTGACCACGGCATAGTTTGAAGAACCGAGCATACAATGAATTCAATTTCAGAATGTGTCTGTGTGTGTGTGTGTATTACGCAACAAGGAAGTATCCCTCGAAACGTAGGCTGTCAACGTGAGCTAATAGCACATATCCACGTATCCACAGACCGATCCAAAGAACTAATACAATTTTACTAATGATGACACGGCACTCTGCTCTTCTCGAAATACCAGTCAACTAATTCTTCTGATTAGGAGCGAAAAGTACGTTAAAGAGAAATGGGACATTGACACATTGTCTTTTTTCAAAAGCATATTCGTAACGAGCTGAAGAAGAAGAAGAAGAAGAAGAAGTGAAGTTTGCTCCCAAGAGAGATAGACAAACAAGCGAGCGCAGGTGGCGTTCTCCGATAAAAACTTATGATTTTTCCGGACACACACGGCGCGTCAGCTCCTTCTTCCCTCCTGACAAAAGACGTCCGCGGAATTGCAGCCTCTTGTGTTTGCTCTCTCGGCGAGGTTTTCTTTCCGCACGCTGATTGCGTTTAGCAGGTGAAAAACTTTAATCCCGTACGCGGACGAAAAAAAAAAAAAAGAAAACTGGCGTCTCTCTTGAAGCAACTAAGATCGCGCGAAAGCAAGAGGATTCAGAATTCAAGTACGACTAAGTAGATATGCGACTCGCGTATTGTTTGACGGATCGTCGATATAATCTGCTTCTCCGAGAACGCAAATTTTGACATATAGGAGTGACGCGAACCTCTCTCTCTCTTTTCCTCTCTTGAAGAACGAACACAGAACCACTGCGTCGATCACATCTTAATCCTTCGTGAATTCTCAATTATCGCGAGCCGCGTGTGATTTCCTCATTGCGGATTGCGTGAATGGAAAAAGAGGGAAAGGAAAGGCTTTCCCGGGTGAGCGACCGTCGTCGACGCCCCGAGGGCAAATATGGATATCGCAAATGTTATGTGAGCGTGATTGTCGCGCGGGTTTCCTTGGGTTTGTTTGCGCGCACGAACAAGAGATACCCGGGGACATGTGGAGCGACAAAGAAAAAAGAAAAAAGGAAAGAGGAAAAAGGAAAAATTTCATAAAGGCGACCGAGCAAACTTTGCGCTGCCTATTCCGAGCGGCTCAGACGCTCCAGCCTTCGAAAGTGAGTGCTTCGACGCCGAGCGCGCGTATAGCAACAATATCAATCATCTCGTAAAAACCGAACTACCGACCGGGTCCGAGGAACTCGTCGCGCGAGAGTTTCTTCTCTTCCCCGAAGACACCGAGGAAGGAGCTCTCGCGCGTCCTCGCCGATATTGAATTAGCGTGTCGCTGCACTCGGGGGTGTCGTTTTCACGCACCCTCCGCGCCTCTTCTCTGCGTATACGCGCTGATTTTTACGATCGAAGGTTTTTCGACCTCGTGGACGAACGTTTCGAGGGAAAATGTTATTTATTTTTCTTTTTTTTGTTTTACTTTCGAGATGCAAAAAAGTCAAAGAGCCAACGGCATGGCGGTGCCCCGAGCGCCAGACGTATACACTTGACGTCGACGTAAGGCAGAATGTAATTTCGTTATTTTGCTCTCTCTCTCTCTCTCTCTCTCTCTTTCGCCCTCTCCATGTCGTCCTAGCGGACGAAAAGAGAGGAAGGAAGTTGGATTAATTAGACGTGCTTTTTCGAGGTAAATTTTTGCAGCAAAAGTCAACGTAAAAAAGGGCGACGTGACCAGGATGAGGCTGCACTCGCGACGCACGTTTGAATGCCCATCGAGTGCACGAGCGATCAATCAATGAAATTATTCATTTTCTTTTTTCCTTTTGCATGCGAGAGGAAGGACCTTTCAGCGAAACAAAGGCGTTCGTTAAAAATGCAACTCAAGTCCAGAATCCTCGAAGCTCGCGCGCGGATTCTTGTCCCCCTGCGGATATTTGCTGAGCTTTGTTACCAACTACCACGTCTCTCTCTGTACGGGGCTTTAAAGCGCTAATGACGCGGACAAAGAATGCCTACGAGCCCGTTGCTGCCTTTCTTTGCTTTTGATTTGACTATACCATGTGGTCAAGGAAACAGCATCCTTCGGGCTACGTTGGTTGCCGAGAGACATTTCTTTTTTTTTTTACGGAAAGGATTTTTGTTGAGAAAGGACTAATTGCGCGGTCTTTTGTGAATTCTACTTGATAGATACTTTTAAACTTGAATTTTGTATCAATTGGTTAACTCTTTATAGTGACGAAAGACTTTTTGAACACTCTTAAATAGAAAGACTTTGAATATAAAATATTTTATATCGATTAAAAAAGACGAAAGCCTTATGCTAATTTGCATACGTTCTGATAATTTGAGGTTTTCAAAAACATTTTAGGATGGCATCGAAGAACGAAAGTATGGACGGTATACGAAAAATAACTTTTCTTTTCAAACCCAAATCGGGAACCTCGACGATGAAAGTCGGAAAAGTCCACGCTGAAAAATAGACTTAAGTGAAAGGGCCGAAATACGGGACAACGAGGATTCGTTTAGGCTCTCCTTTTTTTTCATTGCTCGTAAGGGAGGGGGTATTTACCATTTCAAATCTGTGCGCTCAATGAATTAAAGATTCGCGCGCACGCGGAAAATCGAGTTTCGTTGCACGTGAAGACTTGCAGTGTTTTTGGTGTCTGTTCGGTGTTGGATAACGAACGTTTTTCTTTCCTTGCTTCTAATTCTAATTGCTGTAATTCGTTTACCGAGATCAGTGTAAGTTTTCGACGGCAAATTATGAGTCTCGGAGCTCGATATCGAGTTACCGCGAGTGCCGCCACTTCCTAATTGGTGTCGGATTATCTTTTAATTACTTTCCATTCCCAAATTTAGCCGGCAGCTCGCGGCGACCGCTGAAATTCGCTCGTACTGACAAGAGCTCAGCCGCTACGAATTCGATCAAAGAGAATCCATAGAAATGTACGTTTCGAGCGATTAACCCTAGACGGAAAAAACACGGCACTCGAGGCGCTCTTTTGCATGCTAAGCGGCTGCGTTCTCCCTTCGAAAAACGTTTAGATAACGAGTTAATGTATTCCGAGGCCTTTAAATATACACACACGCAAGAGAGAGAGAGCGTATTTAGATTTTCGAGACTGGCAAACTGCCTATTGACCGACTGGCATTACGGCGCTTCCAACGCGCGCGCGCGCCCTGACCTATAACTGTTTTCGTGACATTAGCATTTTTTAGCGCTCGTTCCCGCGCGCGACTTCCCGTTTTCCACGCCGACGCTTCTTCGCGCGTAATGCGACTGGTCGATCGCGATGTAATTGCTGGGTCGCGCCGCGGTCAATGGTCGAGTTTCAAATGCGGATGATGCTTTTTTATTTTTTTTTTTTGTATTTCATCGCGCCACGTGCACATCTCTAACTGCGTGCCGCTGGATATTGGCTTTTAATTTTCCAAAAGCTTAATCGGCGCACCGCCACCGCCGGTTCGTACACTTTCAATGCAAATCGGAAATGAATATTCAGCCGTAATTGTTCATTCTGAAATAGCATTGACGAGCATTCGAAACGATAACTCGCCATTCATTTCTACAGCTCTGGAGTAGCGACGATGAAGTGAATCGCGTACGCGATCCACAGAAGAAGAAAATTTGTCGAATTTCACCCTCGAGGAAAAGAATGTGGAAAATGGTACTATATCGCGGGCATACGCGTCCCATTGAAAAAAAAGTAATTTCTCTCTCTCTCTCTCTTTCGGGTAACAGCTGTCGGGTTAGCGCGTCGGTGGAAAGAAAGAAAAAGGGGAAATTTGCATTTCACGCCGAAAGAGTAGGTACTGTTTCCTTCTTGTATGTAACGTTCCTCCCCTAGCCCTCCGAAAAACGCACGGCCGACCACTATCCATGCAAATGCACACACGCGACTGCCCCCTATCGAGTGCGTATATATCAGGTTTCCCAACTCCATATTGTTCGCGTTACGCGTTCTTTTTTTTTTTTTTTTTAAATGTGTTTGATTGAGTTGTCGTTTAATTTTTACGTAGGCTAATCTCAACGTGAATTTCACATGTACAAACGCTCAGCAGTAAACGATCTCTGCGAAAATCGTCCGAGCCGTAAATGCGAGAGCATTCGCAACACGTATCATTATATACATAAATCGAGAAAAATAAAAGAGAGAAGTTTGAAGAAAACACCTTTTGTCGCTTATACTGTCTCTCTATGAAATGGCTGTATGCAGTTGCCACGCTTAAAAACTGCCGAGAGAGAGAATGGCAGTTCATACGTTCTCTCTTTCTCTCTCACAGGAAGGCTTTGCTCTTGACGTTTTCACTAGATCGTGAAAATTTGCAGCGCGCTGCTGGTTCACGAATACATTTCCAGACGGGGTGGCAGAACGACGTTATTTATTCGCCATTTTGTCTTTCTTACTCGCTCGGCGAGGAAACGAGCGTGAGGCGCGCGAGCAATTATTGCACTCGTTCCGCATCGAGATGCACGTACCGCGCGACTTGGGTAAGCTTATCCGTGAGTGAAAAATGGATTTCTCACGATCGCCGCGCACACGCGCAGAGAAATCAATATCTACATGTGACTTTAGGCGATTTCTCGCGCGTGGGCGTTCCACTCCCACCGAAATCCATACCTGACGATCGCCGCGGCGGAGTGAATTTCAGAGCACTCGATAATCCTTCGAGGGCAATATCCGCGCAAATCTGTCGCCTCATAAAGGACACCTGCATAGTCTCGACTTATTGTGGGATCCGATCTTTTTTGCATCTCTCCAAGAGAGAGATAGAGAGAGAGAGAGGGAGATGGAGGGAGAACGTCACCCCGAGGACTTATATCGAGGCTCTTTTTCAATCTCGCGCCAGTGGTGCCCACGCGGTGCGATATTGAGGCGACGCCGCTCTTTCGTCGAGCACCGAGGGACAGCGTCGGACGAATTCCCAATGAACGTTGCCGGCGCTTACGGGGTGGGGGCGAGAGGGCGCGCGCTGCAAGAATATCAAATCGCGAAAAGTATTGTTTTGCGAAAAGCTCGAAGGACCGCTAAAGCGATAGCGAGGAAGGAGGAGCGCCCGTAAATTCGGAGAGCTATCAATTAAGGGCAGAGAGAGGATTTTAATCGGGCGACTCTCCTCGCGCAGCCTCCGTCATCGTCGCGCCCCTGGGCGATAAATTGGCCGTAACTCGTCTTTATCGCGGGTCGGGCCATCGGTCCTGGCCGGCGCTCGCTTTGCTCGGCGATCAGCCCGCCATCAGCGCGGCCGCGCGTCCACTTCTCCGCGACTTTGGCCGCGTCGCTCGGCACGACCGCGCTCGGCTTTAGTGCGCGTCCGACGGCGCAGATGGCGGCACCTGCCGCGTCGACGCGGCCCTCCGCGCGCGGCGCCGCTTTCCACGACAAATCGGCTCAGCGGAGCAGCTCCGCGGCGTTGCCCTCGTCCGCTCGCCTCGCGAAACCGTCCGGTTGGCCGATGTTCTCGCTCGCCTCGATCGCTTGCCTCGCGAATTTCAACGTTGCGCGGGCGCCAGCGACGATGGGAAATCGTGTGCGCGCAGTCGAAGGACGCGGAGCTCCGAATGAACAAACGGGAAATCCGGCGATAAATTTAATTAACGGGCCACGCGTATCGTGCGACGCTTCTTTGTGCGTGCGACTCGATAAGACGGCCAACGTCGAGTCCAGCGGCGCGCGGCGCAAAGCAGAAGTAATTTTCAGGGATTAACGACTCTGTTTCTTTATTCCGCAGTGTTTCTCGCGCGAACGCGTTTCGCTTTCGAAAGATCGGTTTCGCCGATTCGGCGTATTGCTGCGTCCGTGGCAATGTCGACGCGCCCTTGCCTCGACTTTTCGGCATTTTCACTCGCGACAAAATGATAAAAGCGTCCTGGAATCCTCCGAAATCAAGAGCTTCGCTTTCACGGCGCAACGGGCGATGACCGGACCGCGAGCGAGGAGAAATGACGGGGCATTTTTCAGCGCAGACATGCGCACGCCCGACGCGGAAAAGATCCCGGACACGCGCATCGAAAGCTTTTCCTCCGAAAAGACGTTGGCTCTCATATTAAACGCGGAGCAATCTCGCTGACCTGCGAGAGGGGTTGAAAAAAAGGCTTCCGACGACGGCAATGACGTCTCCTCATAACTCTTTGCACTACTTTCGGGGCGCTTTCACACAGTTTATTTGGCGAATGGCGACGACGAGGGAAGCCTCTCGGTCTCTCCTACCCTCAACTTGTCCGATTTTCTTGCAGAAAGGAGCTCACCGATGTGTGTGTGCGTGTGTGTGTGTTCGTGTGCTTGAGCTTTCGGAAAATGTAGCCGAGAGTGCGAATGATAGAGAATGACGATTCGGATTTATTTTATTCTCTAGAAATACATAAACAAACTTAGTAGTAAGTCGTGTAATTCGATATGCAAATAATGACCCAAACAGAGGCTCAAAAAGAAAAGGAAAAGCGTGACGCTTGCTGGAAGCTGTTCTCAAAGGGACGTTCCTCTTTTGCTGCGCGACAAAACCAATTTGTGCTCGCGAGGCTGTCGCGGCGTTTCCGCGCGCGTCCTTGGAAATGCTAAAGAGGCAAAACGCATATACATGAAGCGACGCGACCTCCCTTACGCCGTAAGTTTATTCGACTGCCGTGGGCACAATTTCGAGTGCGCCGGACCCCCCTGCACCGCCAATTTTAACGGGCATTACATAAAAAACAATTCTTTTACGTGTGACTGTTGCCCGGAGTACGTGTAATGTCGTCTTTACGAATGGCATATTACAGCTGAAAGCTCGCGACTACGCGCAACTTTTGCTTCCACCCGCGGGGAAAAAAATACACTTGACTCTCCTTCAAAAGCCAATAATCCGCAAAAAACACGTCTCTCTCTGATAAAACCGTAATCAAACGCGTGTAAAAGAGCGCAATCTCGGTGGGAGGGTGGGGGGGGGGGGGGGGGGGGGGGTTGCAGCTTGGAAATTTCGGCGGTGCACGCGGCAGTCGATTGCTTCCAATCGAGTTTTATGCACACAGTTTATTTTACCGGCGCGTCGATGCAAACATTCCATCTTTTTCATCGGCGCGACCGAGGCGACTACGATTGATTGATTGATTCGAAATTTCGCCGTTCACGATTCCCGCGCTTCGTTCGTTCGTTCGTCCGTTCCTTTTTCTTTGGCTTTTCTCTTCATCTATGAAAAGGTAGTCGGGCATTTTTCAGAGCGCGCGTCGGTACATTTCGCGCGCAGAGCACTTTTCTAAGGTATCGGCGCTAACTCCCTCAATCTCGTTACATGTGCTTTACGCGCCTCGCAGAACGTCAATTTCTTTTTTAAGAATAATCGCCTAGCAAACTGTCGCGCGTTAAATTTAAAATTGAATTTCACCGACTCTTCCTTTTTTTTGCATACATTACTTCTTGATTTATATGCAAATCGCGCGTCTAATCTATCTTGAAGAAAAAAAACGAACTAACCGCAATTTAAACTAAAAAGAAGAAAAAGAGACGGAGAGCGTCAGAAGAAGTGCGGAAGAACTTTGGAAGCCTATTATACATCCTAATGGGCGTTGGCACGGGATAAAAATAAAATGCGCGGCCTCAGGGGTTCCAACTGTGTGTGGAGCGTGTCGAAGAAAAAAAAATTTTTTTACTCGTTGCAAAACTTGACCTACTCCGCTCACACTGACACGTCAAGATGGCAAAAGCATTGTGCACAATACCACGAGAGCCTTCCGCTGTTCTAAAAAAAATAGAAAGACAGTGTCTCTCATTGTATAGTTAATA
Organism: Phymastichus coffea; assembly: GCF_024137745.1. Taxonomy (NCBI): domain Eukaryota; kingdom Metazoa; phylum Arthropoda; class Insecta; order Hymenoptera; family Eulophidae; genus Phymastichus; species Phymastichus coffea. The sequence goes on along the minus strand of NW_026706909.1, from coordinate 220,358 downwards.
CTTTTTTTCGTTAATTTTTTTTCAACTTTTGTTTTTGACCATTTATTACTCGCTTCAAAAATTACGCGGTTTTGAAAGACTCGTTGAGAACGAATTGATGCATTATTAAGAAGAAATTGAATACACATTTAACGAACAGAGAAAATTGGCAGTAAAAATATTGTCGAATAGTATCAATAACTTACCAAAAATAATTTCGGTAAAAAAAATGTATGTAAATACAATTTCAACTAGATGACAATTAATCAGCATCGTAAATATTCCAGAGACAAGGACTTTAGATTTCGAACCCGACAAAGCCTGCAGTTGCGTAGAGCAAAATGTCAACGTTGTCGAACGAAAGATTCCTTCTCGAAGTACAATTTCAGCAGCGCCAAATTAATGTGGATATAATGTACAATGTAAAGCAAAGTAAAAAGCGAAGAAGCGTCTTTGTCGCGAAGAATTTCAATGAACGGAGCAAGAGGCGTAGCAGAAACCAAACGATCGCCAAAGCGGATTGACTCATTAAGGTAAGGGAGAGAGAAACAGAGGGATCATTTAGCCCGAAGGCAGACGTTTTAATTGTGTCGCTCTCTCGCGCCTCAGCGAAGATCGAATGTCAGAGCACGTAGTAGCACCGAGGCTACTGTCGAGTAGTACGAGCGACACGAGACTCGAGAGACAATGAAGCCCTCTTGTAAGGCTTGCAGCACACCAAAGAGTTACACTAGACTCGCGTATCGTGTAGTTTTTTTTCCTGAAACCAAACTTTTTTCAGAAATGCTTTTTGTGTTCAATAAATCTGTCGATGGTAAATAAAAAATTTATTTTCAATTTTCGACGAAATCAAAAGCTCTTGTAAGCGAATCGTAGCGGCATTCGTGGTGGTCAATGTAGTCAGTGATCGTTTTAAAATATAATTGCGCGATTGACAAGCTAAAACCTCAAACGTATTGAAATGGCGTGTTCGGAATCGACTTGCAACTTTTAAAACTCTACTTTAAAATTTAACAAAGAAATTAATATATTTTGTAATTTGGAAATTCAAATGTCAATATCCTGTTGCCGTAAAAATATGATTCAAATACGAAATACTGGAAATTCATTTGCAAGTAAATTAAAAGCCGCGAGTTAGAAGCTGGAAAACTCTTGAAAAGACGCTATTAATTTCAATCAAAAATTCATCCTCAATTACTCGAGCAGCTCGGCCGTACCTACTAAAACGAATCAAATTAAAACTTGCAACCGAGCGAAAATTTCACGAGTCCGAAAATTTTTCGTCAAAAGATGAGGCCCTCGTCGTTTTAATTGCGACTGAGTAAAAAAAAATTGCGGTTAAAAGACAGACACGAGTAATGGCTGTTTAATAGTAGTTGACGGACAGCGGCGAAAAGAAAGGAATTTATCGGAGTGAAACAATTAGTGAGAACGAAAGAAATAATGAGCGACGAGATTGTGCCCTGCAATTTTTCCTTTTCTTTCTCGCCAATCGACAGACATCTATATCCGAACGATAGTTTTAGCTTTGTTCGTGTGAAACTGCGCCAACGACAATAACAACAACACCGTAAAACTAAAAATTTCACCTATGCGAAGTAAAAAAAAAAAAGCCTTTCACCTTACTCCCGAAAAAAAATCGTCATCTCATCTCTATCCTCCCTCGTCGGCGCTTTGTTTTTCCCCGTCGGCGGCGGCGGTGCCTATCCTTTTTTTTTCGTCTTTGCCTCACGTATCGACGCACTCCTCCTCCCCTTAAAGCTTGGCTGCACTTAGCTCTCTCACACTCGGTGGTTTCTCATTTCGTCTCACGAACGTGATGACTCTTTTACCAGCGAGACTTGCATGGGAGCACTTTGGGATGAGCTATTGTTACCTCGTAAGAAATTTGCCTTTTGCCATATACGCGCGACTATTTCAACAGTCGCAATCGTAAATTACAATTCTCAAGTGAATCCATGCGATAAGACGTGAATTCTGTGCGTAATAACGAAATCACACGCGTCGAAGCATAAGGGAGCTTTTCTTCAAACTGAAGTTCGAGCTGAAAAGTAAAAATCTACCTTTCTTCTTGAAACTTGCATCCGACGCTTCACGCCCGAAACAAAAACAAATCCCACCTCTCTGCCACCAAGTCAGCAATCAAACGTGCCCGCCACAAAAAAAAACGCACGCACGGCTGTTTGATTTTGAAAAAAAACGCAAGAGAAGCGACGTACGAGGAGAGATAGCGTATTCGAAAGAGGGAGGGTTTGGATTTTAACCCGTCGACGCTCGAGACACATGGGGAGAGGCTCTCGACGTCCCCTGCGACGTTGCAGCTCGAGAGGGGGGGGGGGGGGGCAGGTGTGCACAGCGAGAGGCGCCACGCGCAAAATCAAGGTAATCGCTGGAGTACCCGGCTTCGTTGTCGAGGATGCGACACGAGGATGTTCTTAATTAACCTTTGTGTAAGCGTATTTTTCTTTTGTCTTTTTTTAGTTTTCTTACGAAAAAATCACGCTATAGTGAAGAAATCGAATTTATCTGGAGAAAACGAAATCCGCAGTAAATTTTGTTACATGATCAAACAGCATCTAAAAATCGGATTCTCTACGCCATAAACCAAGGAAAAAATAAGCCAAAGCTTATGGTTCAATTCAGGAGCGATAAAAAAACATCGGCGGTATTTCTTCCTTCCTAGAGAAGGAAAATAATTCCAAAAAGGATACAGAAACTCCCCCTGTATACGTGTCTCGCTTTGGAATAAATCAAAGCTTTTCCCTCCTTGTCAATACACTTCACGAAAAGAAAGTTTTATTCGCCTTGAGAACGAGAAAACTCGCGTTTAATGTTTTTCGAAGAGAAAAGAAGCTACATTCTAGAAAATGGGATTGAAGCTTTTTTTTCTTCTTTCCTAACTGTGTGAAATGGGTCGTTAACACTCTCGTTTGCTTTCTCGCACACGATGCCTTCTACCACCAAAGCCATTTGCCTCCTTTTTCGCGGACGGCGGAGTCTGAAAAATAAAATTCCGCGAAGAAAGTAGGAAGCTATCGTCTAACGATAATGGGAAGGCTGAGCAAACGGCGCGAGCTTCGGCGAACGCAAACAAAACGGAGCCTCGACACAATTGCGCCGACGGATAATTCCTCGCGGATATGTTCGCTAAGCCGCGAGCCCCGTCGGCAATAGTCGCAAGTGTTTTCCAAAGTTCGTCAAGCGTGCAGCTTTTCGCTATACGTATACAGGTTCGCAAAGCGCCCCACCCCAAGAATCAACGGAGCGTTGCGTGATCAGCTTAATACAGGTAAACACGAGCGTCAACGACGACGATCCAACTTCTCCGGCGTGAAACAACGACGATTTAATGATCTCGAAGCAGCGCAGAAAGACGCGCTTACCTTTCAGATGTTCCGGCGTGTCGGCGGCTCCAGCTCGCATGATGTCACTCAGGTAGTGCTCCAGCGTGCGCATGTTATCCAGCGGTGAGTTTCCATTCGCAGTCATGCGATCCTGCGAACAAAGTACCTCACTTTAGATCTTTTCTTTTCTCTTCTATTTTATTTCTTTTTTTGCGTGTGTCTGGAAAAGAGGCAGGACTCTCTCTCTCTCTCTCTCTCTCTCTCTCTCTCTCTCTCTCTCTCTCTCTCTCTCTCCTCTCTCTCTCTCTCTCTCTCTCTCTCTCTCTCTCTCTCTCTCTCTCTCTCTCTCTCTCTCTCTCTCTCTCTCTCTCTCTCTCTCTCTCTCTCTCTCTCTCTCTAGAGTGCACTCAAGAGGATTTCGACGACAAGGCTGCGCACGTTTTCGAGGTAAATGGTTCGTACGCGTACGATCGTCGTTTTGAATTATTCGCGCAGCCAGACTCGCAAAAACCTCTCGTTATCATTGCCGTTCGCATAAAAAAGAGAGAGGGTAAGAAAAAAGCCAACTGTCATTGACCGCCGCTGAAAAACGCAGAAGCTTGCCCTACCCGCGCCAGTGTTGGGGTTTTTCACCGGACTCTGGCGAGTCTATTGTCCTTAATCGAAATGACCCGTCTTTGGAGGTGAGACTCGCCCAAGGAGAGATAGAGCGGCAGAGAAAGAAAAACTGAAAAGCCCCTGCGAGGGGCAACCGAATTATTCACGAAGGATGAAATGCGCCCGCGGATGAGAGAGCGAGAGAGAAGGTGATTAACCCTTGAGAGCCTCGACGCACTCGGATTATTTTCTTTTTAGATTGCAAGCGCCTTTTTTCTCTTTTTAGTTCATTCATTCAGATGGGGGTACTAGCTATTGGCAATCAAAATTGCAGACTTCGATTGCTCCATAAGCGTCGATAATAAGTTTTAAGCATCACAAAGCTCGACATTCGGAATGAGAATGAAGCGCTTGTCCTTTCCGAACTGGATTCAGTCGTCACTCGTGTCCTGTCGGCTCCTCGGCGGGATGAGATTTCGAAAATGCGCTTTTCCCCTGTGAAGTCCATAGTCTTTCGACGAGCCACGACTGAAGTCGCTGATTAAAGAATCCTCGAAGCTTTTCGTCCGGGAGAAAGAAGAGAAGGCAAGGAGCGCGTCCACGGTTCGAAAAAAACTCTCTGCCGCGTCTGAGGTGTCTCTTTGACTTGAGACGGCGGCGGCGGCTGCGACGACGACGGACACGGGGACGGGACGAAAAGGCGGAAAGAACGAGACACAGGAAAAGACTTGGCTCGGTAATAGACCACTTGCCCCCCCGTTAATGCTAGCAAGGCAAAAGCCAAAGATTTCAAAAGTCGCGCGGGGAGAAGAAAGTTTGAGCCATTATCAAAGACAGAAGGCTTTCTTTCGAGTTTCAACCGACAGCGAGGCGATTAGACGTAACGAACGATTTCGGGTCGATCGAGTGGCTATCGATGGTAATTTTGCGGCGAAACGAGATGGTCAATGCTCCGTTCCTTTATGCGAGGGTTCATTAAGTTTTCAAGCTGATTGAAAATCTATACAGGTATGTTTCTTTCGCGGCGGAGTACATTCATGTAAAAAAAAAAAAAAACAACGAATGAACTACTTTTAAAAGCGAAATCGCGATTATATATTGACGTGGTGGAGGTCAATCCATTGTTGGAAAAATCTTTGGTCAAGTTCGCTGATCATACTCGTTGGCCTTTTCCTTTAAATAGCTGTTACACGGTAAAATGAAAATTTTTCTATTTTTATAGCACTCATCTTTTAACCCTATTGAATATGTTTATTAACGATTGATCAAAACACGTCTACGTGATATATCTACATAGAAATTGAATAAAATCAGAGCTGCGATCCCTTTTACGTAACTTTCCCTTAGTTCGTGATTATTTCACTTTTTGTGTCTTTCGAAAAACAAAAATTACACTAAGCTTTCGGCTATTTGCCTCGTCTATTAGAACTCTTTGCAAAAGATATACAAATAACTAGTGAATAAAGCGAAAACGTATATTTGCAAAGTTTACGAACGCTTTTTTCGCGTTCGCTCGAAAAAATTTACATGACGTTTCTCTTTCGGCTTGTACATGCTTTTCTTCTACGTAGATCTGTACGATTACATAAGTGATTTCCGGGAAACGAGTTTTATCAGCCAATCTCAAACGAAACTACGAGGCAAAAGTCATTAATCCTAAAACCGGCGTGTCGTTGACCCCGACGCCGTCTAAAAAAATCAAACAAATCTCCTGCACAACGCGAATCCAAAAGCATCCTTCTTCTCGGCCTTTGACGCTGACCAATTGAGAAAAACGGTCGTTCTAACGGAAAATAACGACTGGGAGGGCTTGAATTTCCTTTTACGCCGCGGCGAGAGGGAGAGAAAAAAAATACCTCGCTAGACGCGTACAAATGTCGGAGCGCTTTTCTTCCTCTCTCGTGCTAGCCTCGCTCTATTTTTCTCCGTGCGTATTTCTCAGCTCGCAAGCCTTTGTTTTTGTTTTTCTTCAAATTTTTTGGTCGTTCGCTTTTCAAGCGACAGGCGGATCAATAAACATGCCTCGCCTGATGATATTTCGCATTAAAGAGCGCTTCCTCGACTGTGCCACTCCGTTTGCCGCGACGCACGCCAACAATTATACAAATCGCGCAAACTTGTCGAAATCGAAAAGTTCGCGTAATGTCTAAAAACACACTGTTCTCTCTCCCATGAGAAAGGTACGTAACCTCGAAACAAAGTCCCCCCCCCCCCTTTCCCGACCAAAACAAAAGCAAAAACAAAATCGCAATACATCCTCATCGACATAATCACCATCTATAACGCGGGGGGGGGGGGAGAAGAAGAAAAGCAAAATGTCCGCGAGATGAAGATAAACGCTCGATGGCGCGGCCGAGGATTAAGTCGCGCAAGTGGAAAGGGTCGCGCTGCGCTCGGCCGGTAGTGCAGGCGCGCGTTAAGCCGGCCCGTGGAGGCTCGCGCGCGCGCCTCCATTTAATAATGCTCGCGCCGCGAGATCGCGTCGATCGCGCTCGGCAGTGATATTAATGAGCGAAGCCCGGATCATCCCCGCGGAATACAGGGTCGTCGGCCTCTTTCTCCTCGCGCGCTGCTACGCCGGGATAATTGTTTCGAGATGCTCGAGATGATTGCCGCTGGAATACGCGCTGATGAGTTATTGTCGTCGGCCGTAGGATTCGCTTATGGGATCAGGAGTTTACGGGATTTTCGGCAAAAGAATAATATTCATTCGGCCCGCATTCAATGACGCACGATTGCCATCCGAGCCGATGCTTTGGCATTCGGTTGCGAAGAATATACTCCAATTAACGAGAGCGACTGCGCCGATTGCCGTTGTTGACAATTGAATTTCGGTTGCATGCGATTTGTTAACAAACTCCCTCATCGTCGCCTTGAGTTTGTGTATCACGAAACGCATTATAACAATCCGAACCACGATACCCCAAATTTCAACATTTGCAAACTTTTAATTCTTTTGTAAATCGAGCACCGATTGCTCGTTACTTTTTGCGTTACAGACCTGCCATCATCGGCGAAAATGTTAAAATATGCGAATGAAGAAAAATGAACAATTTTCACTATATTCTAAAATTTTACGAAATTTTTACATCTGCAAATTGAGCTTCACGCGTGTATAATATGAATTTTATTGCCGATTAAAATTTTATTGAAAGCAAACGGAGACGGAAGTGAAAAAAATGAGTTTGTCACATTTGCGCGACGATTACCCCTTTCCCATTTACGATGTCGAATGCAATCAACGAACAGATACTTCGTACACACCTCGACGAGATTTTAATTTCCAACCAAATAATCATTTCTCGCGCGAACTTTAGCCACAGGGGCCCGCAATACGGCACTCACGAGCCTGCACGGAACTCGGCATAATCGTGGTCTCTCTTGCACGTACACACACGCGCGCGCGCACACACACACACACACACACACACACACACACACACACACACACACACACACACACACACACACACACACACACACACACACACACATACTCGGGTTGTACTCGTTGGCTCGCGCGCAACCGGAGAGAGAAGCCCCACCCCTTCGCGAACTGCAGCGAGAAGCTCGCGCTGGGGTAAAATCAATGCGGAGAGGGCGTCGACAGCAGCGGCAGCGGCGTATATACACGCTCCACCCCCTCCACTCCGCTCCTTTTTGCGGATAAAAGCAATAACAAACGGGTCGCTGGTCGCCTGCCTTTTTCTCGGCGTTCGCGCTTCGTGGACGAGCGCATCTGTGCGCCGGCGATGGTCTCGGTGAGATTCGACCCCCTTCCCGAAAATCGAACGACGCCGAGCGTTCCCGATCGAGGGAAACGGAGGAGCGAGAGCCAGAGGAAACTTACGGGATCCGGGAGGAGGGCGGGGACGCGGTGGCGGAAGAACGCGACTGCAGGTGTGCGTTTGACCCAGTTCTCGGGCGCGAGTTCGCGCGCGCGCGCGCGCCGGGCGCTCGTAAAAAGCAATAGCTCGCGCGGCGCCCGCCGGAGATACGCACACCCCGAGAGCGTCAATCCCTTCTCCCCACGGTCCTCGCGCCCCTCGCTCGCCGCGCGCGGAATTATAGACTCTTCATTCATGCGGCTTGTGTTTACTCGCGCGCGCGCTTTAATGAAACAAACGGATGTTTGCTCGTCCCCTCGTTACTCCCTTCTTCCTCTTTTATGTTCGTTTCGCTTCCGTTTTGCGCTTTGTCTTTGTATTTTTATTTTCGCTCTCGTGCATGTAGGTCGGCGCCGCTGGAGCTGATCCCCGGCCGATCGCTACGTCGCTAATCCCGTTAACGCCAATCGAATCAGCCACCCCGCCCGGGAGGTCCGGGCTTGTTTTGGACTTGGACTGTTCGACCTCGGCTCATAATGACGCGCGCCCGTCGAGCGTAGTTCGCGCGTCGGCCGAACGGTCCCGTCGATGCTCGGATGTCCGACGCGAGCGCAAGAGGAGGACGACCCGTCGCCTCGCCGAGATTCGCGCTTTCACGGGTGCGTTCGACCCGATCGAGACCTCGAGATAGCGTGTGAGCCGCCGGCTCGACGCCAATTTCGAGTAGAACGATCACGCGAAAATCATCTGGCTCGCGCCCCCGGAGAACAATAGCGCGGCAAACACCCGAAAGCGCTTCCACGAGCCATGAGCGTCGCGACGCGCCGGAGGGAAAAGAAGCTCTTTGTGCGCCCGCGTGCCGCCGCGACTACCGCCGCGCTCGCACGCTCCCTCGACGCGACGACGACGACGCCGCCGCGCCAGCGCGCGGATCGTTAATGAGATGGATGCGTGCACAACCGGGGAGGGTTTCCGATGCGCCTCCGAGGCCAGTTTTGCTGGCCGGCAGGCCCGCGCGACGATGACAAAGCCCTCGCGGGCGAAAAGTCGGGACAAAACCAGGCGTAATTAGCCGCGACCGCTGCGACTGTGCGAAAAAAAGAGAAGAAAAGTCGGAGAGCCGCGCGGGAGAAGGAAGCCAACTCATTTCGATCAATTACGAACATCGCGGTGCAGGCGGACGTTGCGCTGCACCGAGTGAATTTCCAGTGTGCAACGCCGCCGGCGGCAGCTAGCGCGTCACCCCCATCGATTTTTCACCCCCCCCCCCGTCCTCCTCCGCTCCAGCTCATCCGTACGGAGCTTTTCCGAGCGCGCGTGTGTGCGCTTGCGTATGGCTGCGAGTGTATTCGGCGCTTCTGGACCCCCTCCCGACTAGCGTGCGAAATGGTCCTCGTTGAAAAACGAAACCTGCTGTTTTGGCGCGCTATCGATCCGAGCTCGTACCGTTGCGTCGTCGCCCGCAAGGAGATTGACGACCAGTCGGAGAAAGTGCTCTCGCGCCGACTGCCCGGTAGAGCTGGGGCCGAGCAGGAAGGCGGCCCCGTGTGCGCGAAGGCGCGAAGGGCGGATCGCTCGACGATCGCGGGGTCTCTTCTCCGGGCAGGCCCAAGATCGATGCGGGCAGCGAGCGGGCGCGGCTCGGAAACGGCGCGCTTTTTCAAGAAGCGGCGAGAAGGGAGAGAAGGCGAAAGTAGGTCAGCCCATTGGCGGCCGTTCGAGCGGGGCGAGGGGGTGCGAGAGGTCGGTTCGACGGTCGATGCCTGGCTGCAGTGGCGAAGGCAAAGAGCGTGTCACCCCTCGGGCCGCCGAGACGGACGCATCGCGCTATTAGTCCCGCGAGCTAACTGCGAATGCACGTGCCCGATCGCCGAGTCCCGAGCCAAGCTCCGCAGCGCGGTGTCACGGGCAATCGATATCCAGGCGACGCGCTGCCTCCGCCGCACGCACCTAACTCGAGCTTCCGAGATCACCCACGGAAAAGCGTTGCCGCTCGAGGAAAACGAAGAACCAAGTGAACGAGCGAGAACGCAGCATCTTGTTCCGGTCGGACTGCAGTGCGCAGACGCGCGAAGGACAGGAGGAGGAGAGGCCGCCTCGTTTATCGAGTATTTTACGAGGGTGCCGACGCTTCTGGGACGCGACCTACATTCCTGGGGATTCGACGGGGGAGCCAGAAACGGGCAGCTCCGCGCTCGGCGCGTACGCGTACGATATCGGGCGGCCGAGGCCACGCGCCAGCTCCCAAGATCGTCGTCGGCGGTCGCCGAAGCGAAACTCCACGCGCCACGAGCGCGGCGTTGTCCTGCCCCCGGCGGCTCGTCCCGTGCCGACGGCGGCCGCGAGCGGCATCCTCCCCGCGCTCGCGTCGCCGAATCGCGCGACTTCCCGACGTGCCTCGGAGCGCGGAAAAACGCATCGCGCGCGCGACAGAGAGGGGATGGAAGAGCGCGCACAGCCTTTCGCTCGAAAAATCTATATGCCGCGAGCGAGGCGAAAGCGAGCCGGGTTGACCTATATACGGCGCCGCGAGCAGTAGCGTCGCCACCGCGCTGCCGAGCTCGCGACCTTTTCATTTTCAACTGCTACTTCTGCTTTTTTTTCCCCTCTCCTTTCTATAGCGAGTGGAGTGTTTAATACGCGTCTTCGCGCGAGTTACGTGACCGTGTACGCGAAATTCCCGCTATTCAAGCGCAAATTTCCCTTCTTCGATCGCGCTTTTCTCGTTCTTGTATTTTTTGTCCTCTCTGTCGCGAGAACTTTTCTAATTCGCGGGTGAGAACTCCGTAAAATTGCATTGCCAGCGAGAAACCGGAAAAACCAAATTCTCGTTTTTCCTTGTTTTTTGCCCTCCCGCGGTAATACACTTCTGGTAGAGCGAGGATTTCTCTCGGATTCGTCACGCGGTTTCGGATAAGAAGCGATGCTTTCATCGAGCGCCGGATGAGTCGGCGAATTGAAAATGGTACGCGTCGATCAAGTCTGCGAAGTGAGGAGGGGCAGGAGGGGGGTGAAAGCCCAATCGTGACAAGACAAATTACATCGGATGAACTCGTTCTAATCAGCCGTTTTCTTCAATTTCTCAACGAGAAGGAAGAGAAAGATCGATCCGCGAGAAGGCTGCGCCAGTCGTGACGCGAGGTATCATCGAGCGGGCAATCCTTCGCCGGCCAACGGCGACAGCTTGAAAGCGCGCCGCGACGCGTTGAACAATCGAGCGCGACAGACGCGCGTCGTTTAGCTAACAATTTCTCGGCCGAAAGTGGAACGTGCGCTCGCAGCGAAGTCGATCGAGCTGGCGAGAGTGGAGAATAAAGCGAATAAATAGCGCGGGAATGCCTCGTAGTACCCTGCCCTCGTTTCGTTTTCGTTCCTTTTCTTTCGGCGGCACGACGATTAATCGCGCGGGGTGCTCGTTTCCTCTTAGGGGCTGAATTCCCGAGGCGCGCTCCACTTGTTTATTTCGCTCTCGAGGCTGGCCGACGGGTTTTTCGACGCGTCGATCGCAGCCGCGCGTCCACCGAGGCGAAACAGAGTCGGCGTCGCAGGTGCGCCGCTGCGATTTGCAATTCGCAGCGGCTATCGGAGGAACGTCGAAATCGAGAGCGAAATGCCACTCTGCCCGCTAGGAATAGACTGCAACGCTCGGTCGCGGCTAAATTCAGCGCCGTGGGCCTCTTGTTGCGCACGGATCGCGAGTACCGACAGACGAAGAGCGAAAGAAAACAAATGGACTGTACGGAAACGTGAGAATGAGACGTGGCAGCAGATCTCTCTCTCTATCAAATTGCTTATATCCTAGCTCTATGATTATCTTGTAAACGGTGACGTTAGTAAGAGCTGAACCCTTTGTCTGTATTAAATTGCGTTATGGTTCCAATTGAATTGTAGTCTTTAGTTATTACGTTATTTCAAATTCTATCTGCTTATTACGTCCTATATTTTATTCTATTTAAATTAGCAACCTTTCGAAGAATTCATCTCATAGTAACTGATACTGTGCTACTTTTAATTTGAGTTCTATGTCTTGTTAATTGTAATTTACAATCAATTTTCCAAATCTTTGAAACTCATCACGTGCGTAAAACATACTTTGTTAATACATCCACACACTTATGTACGTTGAGTGCCTTACGGTTCAAATGAACTTTAGCACAAGTAAACAAGGTACTAAATAAAAAACATCTCTCTCTCCCAATCTCGCCAAGTCCAAGTTGCGACGCGAAGAGCAGGAGCTCAAGAACTTGGTTAATATTGTCCGTTCGAACGACGACTCGTTTAATCGCAATTCCGATTCTATATATACATACTGTTCGTTTCGTGCAAGCTTCGCTAATTCAGCCTTTAGCGGTGTGCGATCGGCGATGTATTTCGAGCTCGCGCTCTCAAGGAAAGATGACAAACCTGAATAAATCAGTGCGGGGAGATCCGAAGACAATCCTGCCCTATCTTTAGTTGGGCGCGGAGTCGACTCGAGCCTGAAAATGGAAACGGCCGTAAATGTAATCCAGGTCGGATCGGTAAGCGACGCTGCCCTCCGAAGAGCAATTAGCCTTAGAACGCGCGGCGCACGTCGCGGTAACAGTCGCTCGCCAGAGCGACCTCGTGGAAACGACGCTCTGCCGGCGCCGATCGCCAGTAAGGACGAGCGCGACTGCGGCCGCCAGTCGTGGGAGAGCGGCGCAACGATGCCCAGCCAAAAGTCGGACGTCGCCGATGATAACTGCTCGAGTCGATCGACCGACGCGCAGCGCTTCCGTCGCGTGCGGCGCGGCCGTGACGCGCGGCCCCGTCGACGAACCGCCAAGCCTCCCGAAACACAGCGCAACGTCGTCGCGCCTATGTATGGCCGAGTCGATTAGCGGCGGTTAATAATGCGCGCCGCGATTTCGAGTCGCGCAGCGGTTGCGTCGTCGCGGGCGGGCGGAAGAACGCCAAGGCGAAATGAAAATAAAAAAAAAAAAAAAAAAGAAAAAACACACGGCCGACTTTTGTTGCCTCTCGGCGCAGCGCTAGGCCTATCAATAATTTATGAGTGCCACAGTGGCGGCGACGGTAGCGGCGCGTCGATAAAGTCGCGCCGCGTGAAAACGCGGTCGTTCGGTTTTAGCCTCGTAATTGACGGTCGAGATATCGCTGATAAAAAGATGAAAAAAAGAAACGGAAAGGCGGGCACGCGGTTCCGCCTTCTGTTTTTTCTTTTTCGCGTGTCGGGGAGTACGCGAGCATGGGAATCGATGCCGAGGGACGCTCGCGCGGGGAAAGGGGAACTGCCGCGCGCGAGACGATTAGCGCGAATTTTTCCGGCCGCCGGCCGAAAGTCATTTCCATTCGGCTCGTCGTCGTACGCGGCGCTACGAGAATTCCCGCGGCATGGACAATTCGACCTTGTTTCCGCGAAAGATTGCGGCGATAAGTAGCTTACGAACTAACAAAACTTGCGTCGCGAATTACCTCGAAACAAGCCACGCAAATGGGCGAACTTTCTAGAGTCAGGTCGCCAGGTACGCGAGAAAAAGCTGTCGTTAGCTCGCTGCACGAATATAGTCCAAGTATAGCGAGGCGGAAAATAGTCTCTGGAAAAGAAAAGAACAGAAGAAGAAAAAACGGGGGGAACGCTCGGCGTTGCGCGCATCGATCGGTTCCACGTGTACACGCAAGAGAGAAAGGGAAACGCAATCGAGGGAGAGCCTTCGAGAGCAGAGGCGAGCCGAAGCTTCAGCGACCGACTCGACGACGCGTCCTCCGTCGCTTTTGAACTTGACGGCGACGATCGTCGCGGAGCCGTGGTCTCGCCAGCCGCGAGGGTGCGCCGCGCAGCTCCTCCGGCGAGAGCGACACTGTCATTGAAACGGGGTTACGCACGCTCATCGATCGCGACGAGGGAGAGGCACTCGCCGCGCGCCTCGGACGATCGCAACAGCTGGGCGCTCGAGCGCGTTGTCGCCGCGGCGCGGACTCTGCCGGCCCGCGGGAGCTCGTCGAAGGCGCGAGCCCCTCGAGCGCGAGCGGCCGTGGCGCGCCGCCGTTATCGACCGCCGTGGCCTAGTGCGGCGACGAGTCGATGCGCGCCGCGTCGAGGCGGCGTTCGAGCGCCGTGCTTCGGGCGACCGCGTGCTTCCGCGTCCCGCCGACCGCAGCGGCCTCAAAGCGACCGAGGGCTCACGGCGAACGGAGGCCTCGTCCTCCGTTCGTTCTCACGGCCGACGCGCGCGCAGGCGGGCAGGCGGCGAGATCCGAAATCGATGTAGGCCACGCTCGCGGCCGACGAGTCGCGCGCGCCAAAACTCGCTAATTGCCAGCGCGAGCGGCCGTCGGCGAGAGCAAGGGACGGCCCGTGCATCGGGTTGCTCAATCCGCGTCCTCGTTTCTGCCGGTGGGTCGCGCAGCTTGCGCTCTCGGCGCGCGGACGCGGCGACGAGCCGACGCCAACTTTGACCGACGCGAGCGCTCGCGGCCGATTGCGACGTCGAACCGACGGGCAGAAAGGAAAAAAAAAAGCGACAATTCAAGCCAGACGGCCCGGGTTTATTTCCATAAATCCACGTGCTCGCGCATTACACAAGCCTCCCGTAACGCCGAAAACGCACGTCGCGAGCGTTTTCTATCTTATCTTATCGGTGCGGCGCACACACGAATGCCGGCGCGACGTGCCTTCGGAGCTGGCTCTTCCTCGTGGGGCCGCGGCGTACACTGCGCGCGTTGCTATTTCGTTTTTTTTTTTTTCGTGTCGATCGAGGCGCGGAACGCTCGGCGGCTTATCGCGGGCGCTAAAGAGCAACGCGAGCACCTGCGCGCTGCAACCTTGGCGCGCGCGCTTGTGCTTCGTCTCTTTTTTTTTCCCCGTCCCCGGGTGTCGCTTAATCGGCGAACGCACGACGAGAGATAAGCGCGTCGCACGAAATTCTTGGCGATCGAATGCTGTGCCCCCCCCCCCCCTCCCCCCTCCGCGCACCCACTCGCAAACTGGCATTTATTGTTGCTTTTCGCTCGCGCGCGTACGCACGGCTCCGATAAGTGTCCGCGGCGCTGGAAACGTGGCTGCGGGCGATACGGCGCCGCGCGATCCACCTATCGCCTTCCTCCTCGCAACTGCGCCGCTGCCGGGTGTTTTTGCGTGTCCGCTAGGCTCGTCGGATTCACGAGTTCGTCGTCGGATACTTCCCGCGCGCGGGAGACGCCGTCGGCAGGTGCGGATCACGAAGGAAAAGCACGAGCGCCGAAGGGACGCGTCGACCGCGATTGGGCCCCGATCGCCGACTCGCCGGCGGGGCGCGCGGGGCTACTCGCGCCGAATCGCGTAGCGCCGCGCGAAATCCAACGCCGATCGGCAAGCGCGGACGCGCGCAGCGTTACGGGAAAAATATCGCTCGACAAGCAGCGGCCGGTGGTCTTTCAGTCGAGTCAGCCGTGCCGCGCTTTGCGAGCGCGCCAGTCGATACTACCGCGGCTCGAGCGCCTCTCTCGAGGTGGAAAAATAATATCGAAGCGCGTGGTGCGGCACGAGGAGGGTGGGGTGGTGCGGGCACGCCGCAATAAAAATACGATACGCCTCATGACCGGAAGAGCGTACGGAAGATCGCCGTCTCTCCGCGTATAGACGTGGCGACGCGCGGCTTTCAAATGTATCCCGCAGCCGGAAGAGGATCCCGCGACGACGGGGCGCGATTCTTCGCCGAGCATCGGGGCAACGGGACTCCTCGAGGTCGTCCGCGAACCGGAGTTGGCGCGGCGCGCCTGCGACACTCGCCCGAGTCCGGCCCGGAAAAAAAGAACAATTAAGGCGGGGGCAGGGAGGGCGGAATCGCTCGCCAAGCCGCGCCGATCGTTCGAGCCGAGCGAGTCGCGGCAAGAGCAAAAATAAATAAAAGACGCGCGCACCTGAGTTGCAAGAGAGATAAGGTAAATTTACGACTGTCGCGCGGCGGACGGAGGAGGGGGGGGGGGCGCCTCCGAGGATCCAGCGCATTTTCCGGCGACGTCGCTGCTCGCTCGGCGTTCGCGGCGAGCGCGCGCGTGACAGCGAGCTCCCGAGCGCCGAAAAGTCGAAAGTGCGCGCGTCACGCGAGGAGGCGAGCGCGTGCGCCTTGATTCGCTGCGTACGCCTGGAGTCGCGCGTCGTCGCTCGCGGAAAATGCATATGGATGGAGAGCCGCGTCGATCGATGGACATACGTCGTGACGGGCGCAAAAGCTGCCTTCTCAATTTCCGAGCGCGCGCGCGTGTATTTTCGTTCGACGGCTGAGCAACGAGTAGCGGCAAGCGCGCGCCGGCGCGCGAGAGAGATAGAGATAGAATTCCGTCGAGGTGCGAACAGTTAATTAAACTCTAGGCCGACTGCAGTCGAGCAGATAAGGCCAGTGTGTGCTCACTGTGTCGCGCTGTCTAATTGTTCGTGTACGGCTTTGCGCCGAGCGCTCTAGATGTCAAACTCGCGAGCGCGCTGACGACCTAGTGAGTCGATCGCCCTCGGCGGTGCTTCGTAAAATCGCGAAAAAAAATCGGAAAAGCTGACCGTCGGATTCCATGCCGAAGACGCGCTCGTCGATGAAATCGTACGGACCGTACGGCTTTCGACGTTCGGTGAACTCTCGACACCCTGGGACGGCAGCAATAATTTCTCCATCTCTCACTCGTTTCGTCTGCTGCCGCTTCGCTCGCTCGCACGCGCTATCTCGCTCTCTCTCGCGCGCGCTCTCTTGCTCTTTCTCTATTTTCGTCGCGACGCCAAAATAGCGCGTAGAAGCGTGGAGAGACTCGTAGCTTAGACACCTAAGAGGCTAATGCCGTGCAGCAAATCTCCGCGCACGCGATCTGGGTCACAATTCACGACGAGGGAGAGAGAGAGAGAGAGAGTAAGCGAGAGAGCTTTCGTATCGCACGGAAAAGTCCGTAGCGCGAGCCATCCCCCTTTGCTCTCTACCTTGCGAAGAGAAAAAGGAAAGAAGCAAGAAAAAGACTAATTTCGCAAGGTCCTTTTTCCTGTTCGCGCTTCTTTCGCTAGTAGGTAAGAGGTTGAGGATGACGCTCGACGAGGCAGCTTTGGTGCAACGACACCTAAAAACGAAAGACGAGCTGTCGCTATGCCGTGCCTCTCCGCAGCCGCGTGCCGGCGCGCGAACGCGCTCACCACCAGCAGTCTCGGACGGGGCTAAATTTAAATGCAAGAGCCTTCGTGGCACACGGCGCGCGTTGCATAACGGCTTGCGCGAGCGAGTCGCGCGAGTCACCTCGGGACTCGCGTCGCCGCCGCGCGAAGCCAGCCGCGGTGCCAGACAGACAGACAGACAGACAGACGGACGGACGGACGGACGGACAGACAGGGAGCGGGTGAGGGAGGGAGAGAGAGAGAGAGAGAGACAGACAGAGTGGAAATCTGCGAGCGCAGACGTACACGCACCTGCTGATAAGGCGATATCTGCAGAAGATCGCGCTCGTCGGGGCCGCTAACGTCGAAGGCGGAGCCGGGCTGCATCGGGTACAGGTTGGCCTTGCCCGGGTACGAGGTGCTGCGCCGAAACTTGACGGGACTGATGCTGGACTGGTGCGACGGAACACTGCCGCCGCCTCCGCCTCCGCCTCCGCCGCCGCCGGACGTCGCGCCGGGGTGCCCGGCGAACGTGGGACTCGGCTTTCTGCCCTGCAGATTGGCGACGGCCGCCGCGGCAGCCGCGGCTGCGTGCAGGTTCGAGTGCAGCGGCGGTATGTTGGGCACCGATCGACCGCGGTTCCACGCGCTGAGCGCCGCGGGGTTGGACGCGGCTGCGGCAGCGGCCGCGGCCGCTGCGGCCGAGTGCGCCGCGGCGGCCGACGGGCTCTGACCCCACTGCTGGGCCGACTGCTGGGCCCCGCCCGACCACGCCGCGTAGCCCTTGCCCTGCAGGTAGACTCCTGGGTGGGAGGTTTGCTGCTGCTGCTGCTGCTGCTGCTGCTGCTGAGCCATGCGATTGCCCGGCGCTTGCGAGTTGTTAGTGTGCTGCTGCTGCTGTTGCTGCTGCTGTTGCTGCTGCTGCTGTTGCTGCTGTTGCTGCTGTTGCTGCTGTTGCTGCTGTTGCTGCTGTTGCTGCTGTTGCTGCTGTTGCTGCTGCTGGGGGAAGTTGTGGCTGGCGGTGATCGCGCGCCGAGCGGTCGCGGCGGTGGAGCCGGCGAAGAGGCCGCCGCTGGGGAAGTTCTGAAAGGCGGCGATGGAGCCGTTGACCGGCTGGCCGAGCGCGTGCAGGCCGCTGGGCGTGTCGTCGGCCCAGAGGCTCGGCACGCCGGCGGCGCGCTCGTTGGCGAAGCCCTGCAGGCCGGCGCTGGCGCCGATGATGCTCGCCGCGTCCTTGTCGACGCCCAGCTGAGCGCTGACCGCCGCCGCGACGATGCTCTCGGCCACGGAGTCGACGGCGCTCGCGTCCTTCGCCACCTTGGACGCGTCGACGATGCCGACGGAGTTGGGGCCGCTATCGGCGCTCGACTGCTGCTGCACCAGGGAACTGACCACCAGCGACGACGTCGACAGTGGCGCCGCCACGGCTACCTGCGCTGCGGCCGCCGCAGCCGTCGACGGCGACGACGCCGAGGAGGACGAGGAGACGCTGTTGCTCGGCGCCGCGCCGCCGGACGACGGCGACGAGGACGACGACGGCTGGCCGGCCGCGGCCTTCTCGATCAGCAGCTCGTCCTGCATGCCGCCTGGCGCGATGCCCGCGGCCGAGACGAACGACGGCGGGCTCACTGCTGGCACTGGCACTGGGCTCGAGCCCGCGGCGCTCGTGGTCGGGAAGAGGCTCGCGGCACCCGCGCAATCGCCCATCAATGTCCGTGGACCGCTGGCGCTCCGCGCACGTAGCCCCGCCGAGTGGAGCGAGCGCCGGACCTGGATCCCCGCTCACTGGACCATCGCACCGCGCGCCGCCGCGCTCTCTGCTCTCGCTGGCTGCTGCGCCCGGCGGGGGTTTGTTTTGAAGGGACGAGGCTCGCGGCCGCCCGTGCGTGCGCGCGCGGCGGGCCGAGGGAAGGGCGCTCGGGCAGAGCGCGCGCACCGACCGACGGAGAGAGCTTGCGGAGCGCGACTATCGATCCGGCGGCGCGGCAGCGGCGCCAGCGGCGGCGGCGGCAGCGGCGGCGGCGGCGCGCTCGCGCGCGCGACGGCGGGACGCGGGGGGCGCGCCTCAGCGCCGCGCGGCGCCGCCGGCCGTCCTCGTCGCCGACTGGTGTGGTCGGCCCGCCGCCCCGGGACGCGGCACCATCGCCCGCGCTGGCCGCCGGGGCCGAGCTCGCGGGGCCACCCGCTGGTCGCTCCTCGCCGTGGGCCGTGAGCCGTGGGCCTCGGGCCGCGCTGCTGCTGCTGCCGCTGCTGCTGCTGCTGCTGCTGCTGCTGCTGCTGCTGCTGCTGCTGCTGCTGCTGCTGCTGGCCTCTCCTCGCGACCGCGGCCGCTTGCGCTCGCTCTCGAGCTCGGCAGTGCGCGCGCGCGCCTCGTGCGTGCCGATCCGGGCAGGTTGCGTGAGCGCGCGAGCGACGGCAGCCTCGCGCCAACTTTGGGAACACTGACGGCAACTTGACTCGCGCGCCGCGAGCGCTGCCTGCTGCCCGCCGATGTTGCGGCCGGAGCGGGCGAGAGAGAGAGGAGAGCGCGCGCGCGCTTAGATTTCTCGGTTTCTTTCTTCGTCGGCTCGCTGCTGGCGGCGGCGCTGGTGGGGAGGGAGGCTGGCTGGCGCTCGCCGTCGGGCCGGGGCTGCGGTGCGCGCGCGCGCCTCGCCTCGCTCTACCTGTCTCTGTCGCACCGCGTGGCGGACGCCGACCACGCGTGCGCCAGGTCAGGCGCACGTAAACATCGCCGACGGCGCAGGCGTCGCTCGCCGAGTGCGAGAGGGGCAGCGCGGCGCAAGCTCTCCCCTCCCCCCATCTCCCCACCCGACCCCGAGAGACGGGGAAGCGCCGCTGCGCCGACGAGCGCCAGGTTTCGCGATCGACGATCGTCGGCGACGGCCACGAGCACGACGGGAGTCGAGGAAAGTTTTGCGCGAGCGCGCCGCGCTCCTCGCCGCTCCGCGGCCGTCGCGCGCGTCGATCGGAGCGCGGGGCCCTCCCTCGGAGGCGCATCGCGCGCTCGCGGCACGTACGCGACCCAGCGACCGACATGTGGCTCCGCTCCAGAGGCTACGGATGGTGCACGAGCGCGAGCGCGCGACCGATAAGATTGAGAGAGAGAGAGAGAGAGAGAGAGGGAGCAGCGTCGGGCTTATCGCGCCTCCTCCTGTCCTTGCGTTCCTCGGTTTCTTTATCCGGCGGCCATCGTGACCCCCTTTTTCCGTGCCCGGGAACAGAACCAGAGGTCGTTCGGGAGGCATTGCTCCGTTACGTCACTGGCTTTGCGAGACTTCCGCTCCCGGCGCGGGCAATGGATTTACGTTGATTCGCAGTTGGCGCGCGAGAGAGGAAATGGGATTCCGAGGCGCGAGCGCGTCGAGAGGATCGGAAGACTCGAAGACGTCGACGACCGGGGAGAGCCGCATCGCTTCCGAAGGAAACCCGGCGCGCGATTCCGCGACTCGCTCGCCAATCGTTCTGTGGCGCGCGCTCGTCGATCGATCGCTTCGACGGCCGTGCAGTGCCCACTCGGCGCGGTAAATGTATCGATACTTTTCCGGGGATGGAGAGCAGAGCGACGCCAAGGGAGCGCGGCAACGAGCGATCCGGCCGAGTTTTTCCGTTTCGCGTGGGCGGGAGGATGCAGCGAAGAGAGCGCGCCGAGAGAAGAGGCGTCGGAGCGGTGATATCGCCGTAGCACCTGACGCCGCGGTGGCTGCGCGCAGCTGCGGCGACCTACATATACACCTCGCCAGCTCCGCCGCTCGTAAAAAAACGAAATTGGCGATGCGCGCGAGCCGCTACCGAGGCGGACTAAGGGCCGCGAGCGTCTTTGACCGGCGAGCGCAACCGGATCATACGGGCGAGTCGTCCGCGTCGCTCGGCGCGCGCGGACTATCGGGAGGGAGGGGGGCGTGCCGAGCTTGCGGCGCACGGCAGCGGGTCCGGCGTGCGCAATCGAAGCACGGAACGGGCCGACGGGGAACGTATAGATGCACGGCAGGGAAGCTCTGCGCTGGCGCGCGCGCCGCCGGCCTGCTCGGCCGTCGCTGCGCACACTCGGGCCCGCGCGACTGGAGATAGGACCGTTTCCTGCTTTATCGGCGGGCACTCGGCTGCCTGCCTGCCTGCCGGCGAATTCGCCGATCGAGCGATCGCTGCAAATTTTAGAAGATGGCACCTAGATTTTTCTTATTTAAGTTTATCGATAAACTAATTTGTCTTCAGGTAGATCATCATAAAATCATCGATTTTTTTTTCGCTACCATTTGTCGGTTCGTCCATGAAAAACCCTTTAAAAACATTAAGTTATTCTTGGGTACTGGACTTGAGCACTCGGATGCGATGTCCGGTCAAATCCAGAAAAATTCATTAATAAAAATAATTTACACACAAATCGTTAAGCCATAAGATGAATTATCAACACCAAGCGTAAAATCGTAGATAAATTAATTATTATAGCAAATAGAAATAAAACATTGTTTCGATCTATGAAGGCTGGGTATGGGTCCACGAACAACGCCGAAACGGCGCGTATGCTTCCCGCAATGTTCCAGGTGACTCGTTATTTGCTCTAAATAGTCCATGTGGAATTAAAAAATTAAAAATTAAAACGTTGAAAATTAATAATAACGCACTAGCAAACATTCCAATTTTATTTAAATTCAATCTGCTAGTGTGAGTATCTATTAATTAATAAGATTGTCTGATACGTACATTGTTATTAAGCTCGTCAACAAGGATGATGAAGTCATCTGGTCTATCTGGAGCAAGTAATGAGCGCCACTAGGGGGTTTCGTGAGCCAGCACTCAACAGTCAGGCCGGAATAATTTTTTATTTTTATTTACTTGAATAATTAATTTCTCGATGACTTCGCCAACGGTACCGATGGTTCGTCTCATGAATTAACGCTTAGTGCGTAAATTATTTTTTTTTATGAATTTTTCTGAATTTTACCGCACATCGTATCCGGGTGCTGAAGCCCAGCACCAAGACTTACTTTATTTTTATTATAGAGTTTTTCGAGGACGAACTAACAAACGGCAAGTGAAAAAATTGTTGATTTTTTGATAAACTGTCGAATGGCATGACTAGTTTGTCGATTATTTGAAAAAAAGCTAAATATGGGTGCTAGCTTTTAAGACCTGATCGGTGCACGGTTCGCCCGGTTCGCCGCGCCGCAGTGATGATAATCCAACGACACTACGAAAAACTTGATTTTCATGAAGTCGCGTCGCATCTATATCGTTTACACAACTACGTCCGAGTGTATAACCGACATAGATGCGACACGACTTGATGAAAATGAAGTTTTTTGTAGCGTCATCGGATTCTCATCACATGCCACGGCACGGTCGAGGATCGCGGGCGGAGTGGGAGCGCGGCATCGGTAATCCGACGAGTGGCTCCTACCCGTGGCCACTCGCGCGAACCGGACCGTCCCGCGGCGGGTCGCTCGAAATTGAAAGCTCGCGCGCGCGTGACCGCTTAGAAGCGCCCGCGAGCAACAAAACCGGGGCGAGCGATCCGCCAACGAGTTCTCGACTTTGAAAAACGAAACTGGTCGCGCGCGACTCGAGAATGCAGGGGACAAAACGAGCGACTAGACGACCGGCACGTAAGCGCGTCAATCCTAGACTCTTAGAAGCTACCCGCGTCGATCTAAACAAGTTTTCCCGCGTCTAAGCTTCGTGGAAAGGAGCCGCGCGGCCGTGTATATCCCTTCTTTTTCTTCCGTCGTTTGCCGCGTAAACTCGTGCCGCGCTTTTCACTTTTTTCCCCGTGCTTTATTTTCCGTTTCCTTTTCCTCCGGCCGCCAGACCCAGACGGGTTTCCTCTATGGGTCTACGGGATTTTTCCGACTTCAGTCAGAGTCTATACATGAGACTGGTTTTAACGACGCGATCCAGTTCTCACTCGTGGCTTCTTCCGCCGCTGCTGCCGTTGCTGCTGCTGCTGCTGCTGCTGCTGCTGCTGCTGCTGCTGCTGCTGCTGCTGTCGCTTTGGCATTGGTAGGTGCCTAGGCGCGTTCTAAAGTTATCGATGTGTTAAATGATTATTTCCCCCCTCAAGGCTGAATAAAATATAAAACAAGACTTCTTTTTAATACGTTTTTCTTTCGCCTCTGAGAATTCCAATTTTCTCTTCTCGCACGAATGAAAAAAAACGGCGCTCGTGGCAAATTAAATTAAGTCGTTTCCTCGTTTTTTTCGGATTATGCGCTCGAATAACTCCAATGAATCTATGTGATTTATAGTCATCATAGGCAAATTAACCTTGTCAAGTGTTTGTCACTCTCTTTTTTCATCTCAAGTTACAGTAAATCACCCAGCCTTAATTGGTCGAAAAAAGCCTAATGAGCGATCAGTCAAGAGCAGCCACGCGGTGCGTTTTTTTTTTTTTTTCTTTTTTTTTTTTTTTTTTTATTGCCTAATATTTCTAATCTTGAAATCCTCCAACCTCGCGCGCGTGTGAATGAATTACGTGCGAAATGAACTTGAGCCTCAAGAACAATCAAGTTTAGCGCGAAAAGGTGAGTTTTTAATCGAGGATCACTTGGGCATGTATTTATTCATACGAGATCGCGCCGATTGCTCGTTCGAAAGCAGCTTGGATTTGTTCGGCGTGCGATCGGCGGATACGCGAGGGAGAGAGAGGGACGAAGCTAATTGGCGACCCATTTTTGTAATGCAGACCAGTGATTCTACGGGACGGTCCTGTGCCATGACGCAATCGATAAAATTTTGAGGAACGAGCGCGACGCCCGCGCGGCGGCGATCGGCAACGAGTTTGCCGAAGTGCTCGGCGCAACGAGAGGAGAGGGAATGGACAGAAAAAACGGTATCGTCGGTCGTCGGGGCGAGCAACCACCGCCATGAAAACAAGGCGCAAAGCCAAAGATAGAGGCTTTCCTTATAGTCCCTCCCTCTCGCGCGATCGCGCGCCGCGAGAAAAAGGGCCGCGAAGGAAATCGAGAGGAGACCTCAAGGGCAGCGAGGATGAGCCGAAGGATGTCCGCCTCGCGCATAAACAACGACGAAGGGCCCGTAACGGCAAAGAGAGCCTCGCGCGTGCTCTCTCGGCGATTTTCACTCTCGTCTCGCATTCCTTCGGCATCGGATGCAGTCGGCGCGCAGAAAGGAAAAAGAAAGATCAAAAAAGAAAAAGACACAAGGAAAAAAGAACCGATTGCGTGATTCCGCGCGCGCGTGCGCTCGGCGAATTCGAAGCAGCCGTATGCTAATGTTCTCTCTCTCCTTTCTCGGATTTTTGATTTTGCTAGAAAGTTGCAGGTGAAAGGAAAATTTTACGCATACACACTGGATTTACATGATGGATAGAATGTTTTATTCATAAAAATATGTTCGTGCTATATCTAACTATATGTGACAATTATAATTTGGTTGTATTTACAGAGCAAAAATTTGACGATGCTTACGCGATAATAATGACGACGATGCTTAGCTTATATAGACATTATACATGTGTGATTTTTATTCTTAAAAGTAAGTGTCGATTGTTCAATAGATGGGCACATGACTCTCTCATACGATTTGCGATGTGTGCCTCGAGGATATGCTGCTCCTCGGACGAGAACAAAAAAGCTGCTTATGACGACGAGAGAAAAAGAAAACCACGCCGAGGTTTTTCTCATTACAATCGAATTCGAAGATTATCTCTCTACGTGCGGCGAAGAGAAGAAACTTCCAGCGACATATAATTAAAACGCATCTACATTATAATGACAATCAGTCTTGTCGGGTAAATCATCTACGATGAGCGTATAAAGTCTACATTTTTCGTAAGGATACAGCAAAAAGAAGGACTCACTCTCGTCTTCGGTCGCAAAGCCATACGCGGCGAGGAGCGAGAAGAAACGCGAAATTAACAGTCGAAATACATATATCCCCCTTGAGATAAAATTTGGAGAAGAGAAAACGCACACACACATACACACACACATACACACACGCGCACGCACGCACACACACACACACATGTGTGTGTAGCTTCATCGAAACCCGTTTCGAAGGTCAACGCGAAATACACAAAGTACAATTAAATAGTTAATATTAAAGGTCTCACATATTCGAAGCGAAACGCTTCTTCATCTCTATTTAAATAAAACTCATGTATACTTACGCATCTAATAGTCTTGCCGAATTTTTCATTTAACAACTATACTACAAATTAATATTCGAAGCTCTCTCCTTTTCTCTCTCTCTCTCTTTCTCAAAGAATAACCGAGGAAGTCAGCGCGACATCCGGACCAATAAGAGAGAGAGAGAGAGGAGCAGCAATGTCGCGTCGATTCTCCCCCTAAGCTCGATATTACGAATTCGTCGTCGAAAGAAGAAGAAGAAGAAGAAGAAGAAGAAGAAGAAGAAGTAAAGAAGAAAACGAATAAGAAGAAGAAGAAAAAGAAGAAGACGGAGAGTCGCGAAATCTAAATATAGTCACTTGGGACAACAGTACAACGCGTCAGCGTGGCGTACATCATTCTACCTTCAACACCTTGTCGTCTGCGGGATTGATGAATTGCAGCGCGAGGAGGAAGAAGAGAGAGAGAGAGAGAGAGAGAGAGAGAGAGAGAGAGAGATGTTTTGCTTGTCTTCCAAGGCTGCCTGCATCGCGCGTTTGCGCGGCATTACTTCCGGCTGGTGTCTCGCGGCGTAAAAGTCAGGTGAAAACAGTCCGGCGGCACGGCCACGCAGCTCGGCTTGATGAACTGCGCGACGTCGACGCCCGGCGGCGTCGACACGTCGAACTTGGACAGCAGCGACGTGACCATGACGAAGGCAAAGCCCTGCACGAGCCTCTGGCCTATGCACGTCCTCTTGCCGGTGGAGAACGGCACGAAGTGCTCGGGTCTGACCACTCGCGAGACGCCGGCCACCTGCTTGACGAACCTCTCCGGCCGGAACTGCTTGGCGTCGGCGCCCCAGTACGACTCGCCCAGGTTCAGGTCGTAGTTGTTGACGAAGACCACGGTGTCCTTGGCCACGGAATAGCCGGCGATGTCGGTGTCGCAGGTGGACACATGCGGCACGATCGGCGAGCTGGACACTCTGAGCGTCTCCCAGATGGTCGCCTCCGTGTAGGGCAGGTCTTGCCGCTCGTCCAGGGTGATGTGCTCGACGCCCCTGGGCAGCAGCTTGTCCCGCAGCACGTCGTCGCACTCCTGCTGGATCCGCCTCTGGACGCCCGGGTGCGAGACCACGTTGGACAGCACCATCATGACCAGATTGCCGATGGCCGAGTGGCCGCCGAGGAAGTCCTCCAGCTCGAACAGGATGTGCTGCCAGGACAACTCGGGCTGGTCGCTCTCCAGGTAGAACAGCAGCGCGTCGGTGAAGTCCCGGGGCACTCCGGTCTCCAGGTCCAGCGTGGCCCTGCGTGGCTCGATGATCTCCTTCAGGATGAAGCTGCGGATGTAGTCGGCCCACTCGTTCATGCGGTTCAGGTGGCCGGTGTAGAGGATCTTCAGCCAGGGCAGGAAGTCCACGGCGTAGCCCTGGTTGATGTCCCAGAAGATCTCGTCGAAGGTGCGCACCACCTTGTTGAACTGGTCGTCCTCGTAGCCGAAGCGCGTCGAGCACATGTACTGGGTGAACATGTTGCCGATGGCGGTGAGTATCAGCGGCTTCACCGGCGACTGGCCCTCGCGGATCGCGGCGTCGGCGTTCAGCAGCTCGTGGAAGCGCCGCATCTCGTCGACCGCGACTCTCGACAGCTCCGACAGCTGGGAGCTGCCACCTCGGGGCGAGCAGAAGCTGCGGGCGATCGAGCGGCGCTTGCGCTGCAAGTCCGACCAGTCGCACAAGGCCAGAGCTGAAATCACACGGACGAGTCAGCGGCGCGCGGGAGAGCGCGATCGTTCCAGTTGGCAATTTTCTGCTCGCGCGCCGAAAACAAAAAGAGAGACGACGCCAAACAAAAAGATAACAAGGACAAAAGAGCTGCTTAACGATTCCACGTGGAGAACGAGGAGCCCAACGCGGTAATCGTCGAGAAAGCTTTGTATTTACCCGCGAGCGGCCTGTGAAAAATATGCAAATCGATAGATTGGATAACGCGATTAGCGGTGGTTTGAACTTGACCCGAAACTCATCATCGCCGTCGCCGTTCCGCATTCTAAGATCGTTGGGTAAGCGAATAGACGTGCGAGTGTAAATAGAGAGAGAGAGAGAGAGAGAGAGAGAGAGAGAGAGAGAGAGAGAGAGAGAGAGAGAGGAAGCCTTGACTTTGAGCGTATAACCGAAAATTCAATTGAGCTTCTCCAAGTGTGCGCGTGCGTACCTGTGTATCGAGCCACAAGATTTCGACGAGTCGTAACTAGGAATTAAAAATTAAAAGTTAACCGGTCTTCTCGCTCGCTTCATTTACGTAACCGGTCGAAAGATCGTTAAACCTGCCTGACTCACGATTCGTTTTTCTCTCTCTCTCTCTCTCTCTCTGCCCCCCCCCCCCCTCTCTCTCTCTCTTCTCCATCGAAAGTACGAAAATGGGTCAAAATTATCTAACAATCGTTATACATACGAATTATTGACCTTCAACGGGAAAAGATGGAGATCCGAAATTTTACGATCGCCTCGTTGACGACGGTAATGATAATCGTCGTCTAGGCTACTAAACTACCAAATGAAGCGACCAGACGCGTCTAATCTACAAGTCGCGCAAAGCAAGGATTCGAAAGAGAGGTGGAAAAAAACTCGATTCCTTTTTTCTTTTCGCGCAAAAGTCGAGAGAGAGAGAGAGAGAGACAGAGATGATTTGTCGGGTGCTCGCGTGTGTCCTGGTATGTGACTTTCTTCCAGAGGCGAACAGCGAAGAAAAAGAAAAAAAAAACCGATTCGTAAATTTGCGCGCGTTCTTTCTCTGCGTCGTGCATGAGCGGTATACCGTTAATCTAGATCGGCGCCGACGATTGCGCTCGTTGCCGCGCGCCGCCGCGGGTAAGATGAAAATAACAGTAAGATCCAGAATCGTCTAAGTCTCTCTCTCTCTCTCTCTCTCTCGCGTGCCTTTCTCGCGCGCGCGATTCAGGCCTATATTTTTCAGGGCACGAAAAATCGGTTTTCCCCTCTCGCTGCTGCTTTCATCCGTCTAGTAGCAATGGAAAGTGCGCGTAACTGTAATTTGTTTACCCGCGCGTGCGTGTGTTGTATTGCGGTATACGTGCATTTTTTTTTTTTTAGCCTACACGCCACGACCACGGGATTACTTTCGTGTGTGTGTGCGCGCGCGCCCGCGTGTGTGTGTTTCACTTGCGGCCTAAACTGATGAAACTCGTTGCGACATAGCGCTCATTTCTCTCAACGTCACGTTTCGATTCTCTTTTTATTATTTCTCTTTCCTCCTCGACGGGCACCCCCCTCCCCGGCCGGCCGTGTCCGTGCGCGCGCGACTGCTGGAAAAATGAGACCCTTGTTGCTAGATTTCGTATCGAATGTCGCATGCGCGGCTGTGCTCTTGAGCTTGTTCAATTAGAATGTGCGCGCGTGCGGTTATGATAAAATGAAAGGAAAGGTGAGAGAGAGAGAAAAGATCGCTTGGCGCGACTGGTCATTCGTTTCGCCGCGCATCGATCGCCGCTCGATCTCGAGGATGGAACTCGCGGAGGCGAGGAAGAAGTCGCTCGAAAGGAGACGGATAGAGCGCAGAGCGGCACGGGTGTCACGCTAAGGTCGCCCCGGGATTCGTGCTCTAGAAACTCGCGCTCCGCGGCGTTCCGGCGAGCGGCTCGGGGTGGGGGGGAGGGGGAACATCGGCGTGGGCGCGCGCCCGCGGCGGCGAGCTTTCCTCCCGACGGCGGCCGGGCGCGCCGAGGTTTTTTTCCGCCGCAGCCCTTCTCCCGGCGCGGCGCGACGCGCGACAGGTCGAAGAATTGGGTCATTGCCAAAGCCGCTCGGCTCGGCGGCGCGTAACGCGCGAACTCGCGAGGCTATTTTTAGCGCTCGGCGGATTTGTGAATCGGCCGCGACGAGCAGGAAGAGAGCCTCGCGGGCGGTTTTCATTGAGCGCGGCGCCGCTTAAGGACGCGGATCCCCCACGGTCCCGCGGCGCGGACCGGGCGGCGTTATTTTTAGCGGCGGCGGAGCAGGAAGCGCGGGCCCGAAGGACGCCCGGGAGACCGGTACTCACAGTTGTTGCGATCGCCGCCGAAGAGCTGGTGAAACCTGAGGAAGTCCGGCCGGCCGCCGAAGTGGCTGCCCTTGGCGATGAGCACCTCCTTGGCGAGGCTGTAGCTGCTGACGACCACGCACTTGCACACGCCCAGCTGGATCTCGTAGATGTCGCCGTACTGCTTGGCCATGGTGGTGAAGGCCTTGAACGGCCCGCCGGGATTGTCCAGCTTGTGCAGGCTGCCGATCACGGGGAAGGGCTTGGGCCCTCTCAGGCTCTTCTTCGCCTCGGCGCTCACCGCCGCCGACTTTCCGCGCCTGAGCTTGCGCACCACGAAAGCCTCCACGCGGCTGGTCAGCTTGGAGGTGAACGCCAACGCCACCGACAGCACCGCCACGCAGCAGAACAGCAACCAGAACGCCGCCATGCCCCTCTGCCTTGCTCTCCTGTTGAGCGGCCACAAGGTCAAGCTCAAGGACGGCGGCAGTGTCGAGCTTCCCTCGAGCGCCCGGCGAGCTTTTGCCGAGCGGCCGACGCGCCGATTCCGGTATTCTCTCTCGCTGCTCTTTTCGCCTGCGACGCAGAGTGCAAAAATTAGGTGACCGTTCGACGGCTCCTCAAAGTGCTTACGGGAACGCGAAAGCGGAAGAGCCGACGAGAGGCTAAAAATTTTCCTTGACACGCGCACTTGTAGGAAGAATTTTTGTTTAGTCAGTCCTCGATAAAGCGCGTCGAAAGCAAATCGAATTCCGCGCGCGCGTCTAATTCCTTCTTTCTCGTGCTTTCGCTTTATTTTATTTCGCGTGCGCCTTTTTTTTTTTTTTTTTTTTTTTTCCTTTATTTCTTTTTTTCTTTTTTTTTCTTCTTTCTTTCTTATTTTTTTCCTCCTTTTTTCCTTGGCGTTTTCGTCGCTTCTCATCGCGCCCGCGGCCGCGCCGAGGAAAATTGACAAAACACGCGGGCGCTGTTTACGAGCGGCGCGAGCGGGCGCGCGCGCGGAACGCGGATGCGTTTCTTCGTCGAAGCTGCGTCGCGGGGCACGACGCCTCCAGTCGGCGCTCGGTTGGCCGCGAGAGCAAAGTCAACTTACCTCCGGGACGACTCGTCTTAGGGCAGACGGACGGGCGGACGGGCGGACGGCCTGGGAAAGTGCGAGCGAGGGCGAGGCGAGTTCGCACCCTCTTTCGGTAGATTGGCACTGGTCGCAGGCGACGGGCTCGCGAGCGCAAGGGCGTGCGTGTGCGCTGCGAACGTTGTTCACGCGGCAGTGCGGCTGTCAACACACGGGCGCAGGACTCCTCGAGCTCGGACAACGAGCAGCGCGAGTACACCTCGGTCTGTCGACTCGCGCCGCTTATACGCCGGGAGGGAAGAAAAAGGAGAGCGAGCAGCGGCGGCTCGACGGCGGCGGCGACGGCGGCGGCGGCGGCGGCGGCGGCGGTGGCGCTGCAGCAACTTGACATCGCGACACGGGGAGGGGGCAAGGAGAGACACACCGACCAACTGCTGCCGAACGCTCGCGCGCACGGGGGAGAGAGAGCGGGAGAGAGAGAGAGAGAGAGAGAGAGAGAGAGAGCGAGAGAGAGAGAGAGAGAGAGAGAGAGAGAGAGAGAGAGAGAGAGAGAGAGAGCAGCCGCAGCTCCTCGCCGCGATAGACGCAAAAAGGCGCCGGTACCGTTAGATCGTACCCACCGCCGATTTTTTACCCGCGCTCGTGAAATTTCCTCCGCGGCCGCGCTTCCTTCTCGCGCGGGCCGTGAGGGTCGCGAGGGTGAGCGGCAGCCTCGTCGACGGAGGCCAGAAGCTCGGCTGCGACGAGCGTTGGGCAATCTTGGATCGGGAAAAAAGCAAGAAGAAATGAACATTGTCACGGCTGGCCGCGTACCGCCGCGCGTTTTCGTGTGATCGGTTCGCCGGTGATCCGATCCAGATGCTGATTTCCAAAGAGGCGATAATTTATACTGGCCGTGAAAAATTTCGTTGCGTCGGCCTTCGGACGGTGACGCCGACAAAGAGTGGCCGATCGCCTGGTTCTTCGGCACCGCGCTAGGTAGCTCGAGGGGCGCGCGATCTCGATCAACCCTTACCGGAGCGCGAGAAGCGTGATTTCGGCCGAGCGATCGGAGGCGAGGAATTTCGCTGATACGCGCCGCGAGACCGCGATCGCGACTCACGAGGAATCCGACGAAAAGTCGCGCGCGGAAAAAAAGGCGATGCTCATCAGCACTGTCGAAAAACAAGCGCGCGCAGCGGGCATAGAGAGAAAGAGAGGGACGCTGAGCGCGGACGGCACGTGCCGCGGTTTCCAGCGATTTCGATACGCCTGGAAAATCGACGGCGGAGCGCGCGCTCTTTTGTGGGAATATGCAAATTGTCCGCGGCCGAGCGGCGAGGAATTCAAGCCGCGCAAGGCCGCAGACTCGCGCGGAGCCGTCGTCGAGACCCTCGCGCACGCGACGCGCGCCGTTCACGTGACGCGGAGCGCCTCGCGACCCATGGTGACGCAAACGCGACGAGCGAGAAAATAGCGAAGAGAAGGCGCGATGATCGCTCTCGCGCCGTTAGGGTCTCCCCTCCCCTCCCCCGACCGCGCGGCGCGAGTCGCGCGCGCGCGCGCTATCGAATCGAGAATAAGCACGAGACCCGACGCACGCGCGCCAACACGCGACTCGCGCCGGTTGGAAAAGCCATCTGGACTCGCGATTGCGACGACAGGGAACAGCGAGCGCGCCCGAGAGAGAGGGAGAGCAAGAGCGAGAGAGAGAGAGAGAGAGAGAGAGAGAGCCCGTTGTGTCTTGGAAACAGCCGAGGCGGCAATTGGCGCGCGCGCTATCGCCTCGAATCCGCGAGGCGAGCGTGTCGCGGATCGTGATTAATACGTCTCGCGGGGATGCAAAACGGCGCTCGCTCGGCCGTGTCGGCGGTGGCGATTTCGCCACCTCGAGAAATCGCGCGCGCGCGCGAACTTGGCGTGTCCGAACTTTCACGCGAGCGATTGGACGCGCGCGCCGCTCGAGATCGTTTGGCATTTTTCAAACGGACAATCGCGCGCCGGCGCGGGCGCCGCCTCTCTCGCGGGCGCTCCTCGAGAGAGCCGTGCACGCCGGCGCGGAGGATCGGCTCGGACGACGAGGGCGACGAAGCGAACGAACGTACGCGCGCGCGCGACAGAGCCAAGGAAAAACGAAAAGGACTGGCAAAACCAAGGCAAAGTCCCCGCGCGTCGTCGTCGTTTTCGCCGCGCACCGACTTTCTAACTGAAACTTCCAGACTCTTCGGCGCGCCTGAGAAAAGCCGAGGCGGCGGCGGCGGCGGCGACGGCGCGGCCTGCCGCGCTCGAGCTTTTTTGCAGCGCGCTTGCGAAATCCGCGTCGCCGAGCGAGAAGAATCGAGTTCTGCGTCGCGCGATCGTGACGTGGCCGGACAGTCCCTGCCCCTGGTTTTCCGATCGCGCGCGAGCACCGCGGGACTTGGCGCGTCGCTCGCGCGGAAGCGCGTTCGCGCGTGGGCGTCGACTCGTCCGACCGTATCGGCTTTCGCTTTGGCCAGCGATAAGCCCGATTTCCCTACAGTCGGCGAAGGTCGGCGCGCGCGGGGGTGTCCGGTTGCTCGGTTGCGACGCTTTATAGGTGAGCGAATCGTCCGCTCGTCACTGGGACAAAGCTGACTCGGCGGCTCTCTTGTTTCCATGCTGCTCGCTCGAAAGGGATTCGTCACTCTGCGTTTGCGCGTCGACTTGGCCGCGCGCCGCCTAGGGAAAGCGACTTTTTCTCTTTTTCTCCTTCGATCGTCGGAGCAACGTTGGGAATCGTTCTCGCGAGCGCGAGTCCCCTCCGACGTTGGTCCGTCACCGCGGTCCCGTCTCCGAATTCGCCGCTCCGCGGGAGGAAAAATCAGTTTTTTCGCGCGCCCGAGTTCCTTGACATCGCGACCGAGCGAAAGTTGCGTCGGCAGATTCAAAGCCGCTTCCCACTGGACATGTCGATCGAATCCCGAGTTGCAGCCGCGCGACCAGCGGTTTCGTTCGGCCCACGTCGGAGACGAGGCCGAGTACGCTGTCGCGCTTTACAGGGAACTCGCGACGAGGGCAACGACATTCACGGAAACAAACTGTGAATATACGCGCGGCTGCTGCAGTATAGTCAAACGGATGTGTCCGGCGTGAGTCATCGTCACTTTTTTTTTTTCCGTTGTTTTTCGTTTTATTCCTTTATTCAACCGGACTCGCATCTTCGGCCGAACGCAGCGACGAAAAGAGTTGTCGTTCGCGTGGGCGGCCGCGACGGGATCAAGAGAAGGCCAGCCGATCCCGCGCGAGGTGCCGGCAGCCGAGAAGGAGTTCGGACGACACCGTCTCTCGACCGGGTCTCTCCCGTGTTGCCCGACCGAGCTCCGTCGCCTCGATGCCGCGCGCCTACGGGTTTTCACTTGTGCGCACGCTCCTTCCTCTCGCCGCTGCACTCTTCCATCGAGCCGATTGGGTTTTCCTCGTTCGTTTTCTCTTTTGCGTTGTCAAAACGCTCGAAAGTTTACTGACCAGACGTGTCGCGGGTCGATAGCCTCGTAGGATTGGTGTTGTGAACGATAGCGCTATCCTCTGACGGAGGCAAAAGGGAAACAAAAAAAAGCAACCAAAATAGAGTTGAAGAAAGGAAAAAAAAAGGAGGATTTTTGATCATCGCTAATTTGCGGTCAACGAACAAATGAAGGATAATATGATAATCGACGGAGAGAAAAAAAATTTGTACGGTCTACTTTCGAATGGTCGAACGCTTCGTCGATGCGGAGATAAAAAAGTTACTTCATCTCGTTATGTCAGGATTTCTTCTGTTTTTTTTGTTTTTTTTTTCTTCTTTTGTTCTTTTTTATTCTTTTTCTCTTTTTACGCCTGTACAAAAAGGGGAACGAGGATACCACTTTACAGCCTGCTTCCAACGATCCAACGTATATCTTTGGGATAAAGCGGTGGATATGTGAGATTACGCTTCTCGCTGGCGTCGGATCGAACACGCGGCTCTCACTACGGGCTGCGCGCAAAAAAATTGGAGCTCGGAACGGCGAGCGGCGAGCGATTTTTCACCGGAGAATCGGAGCGGCGCCCATTCACGCGACTCGGCCCGCTTCGGAGCGCGCCATTGAACGCGCGACTCGCGCGAGAAGAGAGAGACAGAGGAACGAGGCGCGGAGGAGAGCGTCGGATTGGTCGGGGACGCGCTCGTGGCGTGGAAAAGCGCGCCGCGTATTGCGCAACGCCATCGACGCGCGCTCCCCGTCCCCGCGGCCCGAAAAGCGAAGAGGCGAGGAAAAGGAGAGAGAAAAACGACCGAGAAAAGGAAAAAAGCGCGGCGCTCGATCTTTCGCTTTCGGTCTCGGTTACGGGCGTCGGTCACTGTTCGCCGATGAGGAGAGCCCGTGGGAGCCGACGGCGCTGGCCGCCCGTGTATTTACATAGAGCCGCGCGGGCGCACACCTGTTTGGCGGCGCGCACGTACACAGACACGCGCGGGCCGCAGAGGAGGCGAGGCGAGCAGCACCGAGACCTATAAGGAAGACTCAGTCAAGTTCAGGGTCTTCCAGTTTCAAGACCGGCCGTTGCGCGGCCAGAAGTCGCCCGCGCGCGCGCGCGCGAGGACACGCCGCGGCCGACGCGCGCCGCCCGCGATTCGCCGGCGAGTCTGGGCGCTCCGACCGGTCAGCTGATCGCTCTCCCTCGTCGCCTCGTCTCGCTTTCTTCCTCCTCGGCGTGCGCTCGCGCGCCTCCTCTTTCCTCGCCGACGACCCAATTACGCCCGGGCCGCGCCTCGCTTTCCCGAGGGCCGAGGGGATTTTCGCCCGCGCGCCGCCGCTTCTCGCGCGCCCGCGTACGCGAGTCGCCGAGGTAACCTTCCTCGAGGCTTCCTAATTGTGCCATAAAAATGCAACCTTCGGCGAACGCCAGCGAGACCTTGAAAATTCAAGAGAAGAAGAAGAGGAAGACGAAGACGAAGAAGAAGAAGAAGAAGAAGAAGAAGAAGAAGAAGAAGAAGAAGAAGAAGAAGAAGAAGAAAAAGGCGTTTTGAGGAATGAGCTAGCCGAATAGCTTTCGTGACCTTTGACTAGCTTTGCAGCCTTTATTTCGGGTTGACGCAATTCAAAACTCGACTCTGGCGCGCGAATAGAAACCCCCTCCCCCGGTCCACGCCCAAATCACGTGCGCTTCCGACCGATCGCAGAACGGATTGCAAAACGCCGCTTGCCGCCTGAGCGTCAAATTGGCCGAGAGTCCGATTATTCGCCGGGGATCGATTGTACTCGGAAATCGCCGATCGATAATGCCCGATTGCGCCATTTGTCGGGGCGATCGCTCGGAAGTGGCGCCAACGCTCGTCCGATCGCGCAATCGCAGACGCGCGCCCGACCGATCCATCGCAATTTCCATCTCAAAGGAACGTCGACAAAACACTCGCCTCGTTGACAATCAAACGCGCCGATAATGAGTCGTCGTACGTTTCGGTCCCGGCGATATGGCGGCGACAACGCCAGTCGCTTAAAATTCTCGGGGAGCTCACACTGTCTATTTTAAACATTTTTCACTGTTACATTCGACTTGTTCTAAAGCGTCCAAATTGATTACGCATACATGTGGCAGCGTGCAAAAGACGTTAAACTGTAATATTTTCGCTATTTTTCGTTTTGCCAAAAGTTCTATTTTCATTTGGACTTCATTCCCGAGCAAGCGTTTTTCAAATACGCTTTCAAAATTTATTTCGTCTCTTTCAAGGGCATTAATTATTAGCAAACGATCACTGCCGGAATAAATTATTTCGTCTCTTTCAAAGACATTAATTATAAGCAAGCGATCAGCGTCGGAATAAATTATGAGAGCGCGAACAATCGTTCAACTTCGCATCGAGGTGACAGAGTTCTTTTCGAGGTAAACATCATCCACGATCGAGAAAAAAAAGAAAAAACGAGACTTATTTGCATTGTTGCTGTCGTATAAGGAAAAAGTGCCTCGAGAGTGTCCGGAAAGAAATTACGCGCATGTCATGGCCAAAGATGGATGTAATAAAAAGAAGAAGAGGAAGAAACCAAAAGGTGCACATGCACAGGGCTCGCATGAAGAATCTGGTCCCGAAAAACCACTTTTTTACTCGAGGATTTAACGAGAAAAACTGGAACTCGACAATCAAACGTAATCCACTTGCATTTTTTAAGGGGTACTGAACCACGCGCGGAGAGACGATCTTGAGTTTCGGAATTTCCGTCGAAAACTGGATCGTGGACGTTGTAACGAATTTTCTGCATCGCCGTCAAAAAGAACTCGCTCGCGAGCGAGGTGACGCTTGTGCACCGAGAGAACACGTAAGATCCTCAAATTGCAAATAACCTGTTTACATGGAGATCATGAAAGCGCGCGTGCGAAACGTCTCGGAGCTTCTAAGAAATGATAAAGCGATTTTTTTTTTTTTTTTTTTTTTTTTTCAAGACGACATTCAGCGCTGCACAGTTATTCGAGGCAATTCAACTTTGACGTAAGCGGGGAATGAATGACTGAAGAGCGGAAGGAGACGCCAAGTGTAATTTATTCTCTATTGTTGCATCCGATGACACGTGACAGAGGCACTGCTCTTCGCCCTTACAACTGGCATGCTGCGCTTTCTTTTTATTTTTCATCGAGAGAAGTTTCGAGCGCTCGAAAAAGTTGATCGATCGCCGAACTTTTCTACGGGGCAAGCTTGTCTGCGCTGCAACCTCCTTGGACAGTCCACCAGGGGAAGATCCCGGCGATACGGTGCCACGCGAAGTGTGCCAGAGTCCCCGACGCATTGGAAAAGCCAAATTCCTTCGATCGGCCGTCGCTTCGAGAGTCAAACTGGTCCCTGTCGGATAACGTGCGTCGCGTCAACGGATTCCACGGGATCGACGGGAGCGCGGCTTCCACCGATTTGGATCGTGAAACTGGTGGCTCCTCGCGCTCCGAACGACCTCGCCGCACAAGTCGAAGCGGCGTTGAACTCCGCGGGGATCCGCGCGAAGCCCGAAGCCGCGTTCTCGCGTCGCGGGGCCCGACGGATCGGCGCAACTGGGTCAGGCGGGGCGCGCGGCGTCGAGCCACTGCCCCCGGCGAACCGAGCGCTCGCGCGTGACACCGACATACCGCCGCGTACCTGTCCGGCGCAACTCCATCAGAATCACGATCGCTCTTCCCCTCCGATATCGGCTTGTTTGTCTTTCGATCTCGGCGAGCTGCGCGCTCGACGATTTTCATCCTCATCTTTCTCCCTTTCTGGGAGGCGCGCGTCGATAACGTCCTATCGACCCGTGGAAAATGATAATAACGATAGCGTTATTCCTCGCTTTTTTTCGTTTATCCACGTTTGCTCGTTTTGTTGAAAAACAACCGAAATTAATTTTTGCTCTGCTTTGTTTGTTTTATTTTTTTTGCTTTTAGAGCAGATCAGATTTTCGAGTTTAATAACCAAGATAGCCTTAATTTTTATCAAATTGAACGCAGATAACAAGCCATGATCGTTGGAGTAAAAGTTTCAAACAGACAACGAATTTTTTAAGAAAAATTCGTAAAAAAATATTTTGTCCATTGTCTCGCGCGTTAACATTTATCAAATTTCAACCAACGGATTCGACGGAACGCCGCATCGAGTTCGTTATTTTCAATCGAACAAAAATTAAGAGCAATTTCGTAACTCCAATATTCAATCCACCGACTAATAAATAATTAATGACGCTGTCGTTATCATTTTTTGTTCATAGTATTCAAAATTTTCCAACCTCCCATGATAACAATGCGACGCGATATTTCACGTGTGGCGCTCGCAAATACCGTCGCAAGCGAGAACTGTCGAAAAACATAATTACAGAGGATATTATAGTGATGCCCGCGGCCGCGACACCGTCGATGTGCCGTCAGTCTAAGACATATTGTTCGCGATCGGCGCCGCGCTTTTTCGCGAAACAGAAACGAGTAACTGTAAAAAGAAATTTCCTTATTTCAAGGCCGGCATCCTCCGAAAAGGAGTCGCGAAATTGAAGCGACGATTGACCACGCATTAATTCAGCACGACATAGGTTATTAAAAAATTAATTTTGTCAAAGGTCGGCGTGTAATCTTGGAATACGAGTTACGCGGCAAGGTCAGCTGGAAGAAAAAAAAAAAAAAAAAAAAAAAAAAAAAGGCGGCGAGAATCAGCGAGTACGTGACCAGCATTGTATCAAAGCGCCGATATCGATAATTGTGTACGCGCGAGATAGCCAACGGATAAGTCCGAGGAGACAGAGACGGAGAGAGAGAGAGGCGCGCGATACGTCCCGTCGCGGCGTGCACTCGTGACATAAAGTAAAATCAAAATCCGAGAGGCGACGCTGAAGGGAGGAAAAAACGAGATGGACGAGCGCGCGGGTTTACTGACCGCGAATCGTTCTCGGAACGACGATTTTCGGCCTGCGGAATTTCTCGTGCGCGCGAGGCGGACCCTCGATTATCGAACTTGTACTTTCGGCAGTGCGCGCTTCCAATTTACGACTCGCGCGCGCACTGCCGACAAATTACTTTCGACTTCGGAATATCGTCTTGAAAAGCGAACGCGCCGACGCTCTGCTCTACCCGCCTGCCTCCTCCTCCTTGCTCCTTTCTTTTTGTTGTTATTGTTGTTTTTTTTTTTTCTTTTTCTTTTTCCTTCGGCAAGGTAAAGATTCGAGTGAATCGAATTACGAGCGCAATTAAAATTCGCTCGTGCAATTAGGCTGCTTTTTTGCTCTCTCGCAATGCCTTTCGCGTGCGGGAAACTAAGTAACCCATTAATGTTGTCTTTTTTCCATTCAAAAATGTTGCAACGTTTGTCACGCGACTGTGCGCAAGAGAAAGAGAGTCAAGAGTCGACGAGTTTGCGAATGTCACCCGCACGCAGCATAAGAGTGAACTTGAAAAAGTCAAGTTCAAACTTTTGCAAACATTGTTGACTGCTCGAGAATTTGTATTTATTGTTTTTTTTTTCAGGAAAAAAATCTTGTTAATTTCGTTCATCGAGTCGTGACGTTAATTTGAAAAAAAGAAAGAAAAAAACCACCCGCCGAACGGAGTGTGACGAGCGTCATTTTTTCGGCAGTCAATCGCGGCGTCTTATTAGAATACCTGACAAATTTTCAGGCGAAAAATCTGACGCAACGAGCGTCGAAAATAAAAGCAAACGGTAAACAATGCAAAGAGCCGTAGTTGAATCTAATTTGGCTTATGTGTCTAAAAGCTGCCACTTGTTTCACGGAATAACGGTACGGCTCCTGAAAAAAAAGGAGGAAGTCAGACCCGTGAGCGCGTTTACTTCTTTTTTTGTAGTATATTTGAACTTCTCTCGCTACTTTAACAGCGACTGTTGTTATTTTTCGGAGCCCATCCGTCGGTAGGGTAGCGTTGCGACGACGACAACAATAATCTATCGACAATAAATCGACGTGAATTCCGGGGGTGGGGGGGGGGAGAGAGAAAAACAAGTAAATCGATAAATAAAAGCTGCGCAACCGGAATAAAGGCCGAGGAAGGCGGAAATCCCAAGCCCGAAGGACCTAAAAATAACGTGACACGCTGCACACAACCGAAGGAAAAACGCGCTTTCGGAATTGGGAGCATGAGGCCAGTGACACCTTGCTCGAGGGGGGCATGTACACGGGAATCTCCTTCTACGCATTGCGCAATTTCGAGGCAGGCGTGCGCGTCGATAATTCCCTCTCTTTCTCTCTCCGCCGTGCGAAAAATTTCCAGGACAATCGCAGCGCCAAGTCCTGCATAAATTATCCATCCCGCTCGTCGTTCTTCACGGAATCGAACGGTTCAAACACGACAAGATATTTAGGACGCGCGCGAAAAAAGTTTCTAGATCGCTCCGCGCAGGAAAAAAAAAAAGTAGGTGCAACCTTCCGCACTGTCCGGCGCGCGTTCACTGACTCGCATTCTCTTTTTTTTTTTCCTTTTCTTTCGTTTTTTTTTGTTGTTTTTTTTTTTCTCGTTTTCCCGATGCATCATTCTCGCAACTCGTTTTCGCGAGTACCCAAGGTACCGGAAGCGGGCGAGCCTCGCGCACCTCTCGCGGCTGAATCGCATTTGAAAAGGCTGATACACCAAGCGAGGCGACGTTCGCCTCGGCGAGCCGCCTGCCGATTCTTCTGGAATCTCGTTGCAGCTAACGGGAACTAAAATGGAAAGTGTCACACTTTTTGATTACGCATTCGTCTGTAATCCCGCCGAGTGTTTTCATTGAAGCTCGGACGTTCCGAATCAGTTACCAACGCTCGTACGTACGTTGCATCCCGCGCTCGCTGTATTTCGACGCTGATTTTTCGGCCGATGCGTCATTGGGCGAAATTCCTTATCGTCGCGTAACAGCTAGCGTTCGGTCGCTTCCCCTACGACCCAGGCAAGGATAGAAGTTGTTCTGATTGGCACTTTTTCAGAATTTCATTTTTCTTCGAGGCGTAAGTAACGTTCTCGATCGATTAAATTTGCTCGAAAATTATCGAAGATCATTCAGCTTTGCCACTTGACCTTGTTAAGAAAAAGAAGCAAGGAATTAAGCCGATGAATAAGATTTTTTTAGCTGAGAAAATAAAAAATGTGAAACATTTCAAGTAGAATATGCCAGCCTTTATCAACATTTATTTTCTTTCGTATATTTCATAGCCTACCTGATGAATTTTCATTTCTATGTTACTTTTTTCGAAATGTCAACTCAATTACTAAAAAATTTAACACTTGTCTTTGAGAAAGAAGCAAAAAATTTGTCTTCGCAAAACTGGCAATTATAATTGGCATTTTCTATGCAATGCTATTATCAACAAGAATTCAATTGAGCGATAACCATTGCGCAAGTCGCAGGTGAAATGACACTCGCCGTTATACATCAGAGCGTCAGTTGAATTGGAAAAATGAAGCGACAGGAGGCGAAACTACGGGGATTTCGCGCCACAAAACAAACTGCGCAGAGAAAATACCAAAGCGGCTTCGAGCATTATGCGCGCGAAAAAAGCGCAATAAGCGGAGGTATCTCCCGAGTCGGCAGAAGAGTGCAGCGTTGGAAAGGAAAAAAAAGAAGGAAAAAAGGAAAAAAAAAAAATGTAAAAAAAACGACGAAGGGCACGTACGTCCGCTCGCGAGTGGCATTTGGGTGAATCCGCCGCGTGAATACGATATGAGCGAGCACAGCGGAGCGGCAGCTGCAATTTTATTCGATCGCCGCTCCTTTGCCGCCTGCCGTAAGCCCGAATAAACAAAATTAAATCGCCGCGCGCTGTTATTCTCGGAGAGGACGTCGATCGAGCGCGCTTTGCATCGGCGCAGCTCGCCGGCGATGGGCAAACGCCAGCGCCGAGCGTCCGCACGGATCGCGAGGCCTTTTATTTATTATTATTATTATCATTCCGAGGACGCGGCACATCGCGGCTACGTCGACGAGTCGCAGGAGGCGCTCCTCGACTTCGTTCGGCCGTTCTCGGGTGGTGGTCGCGTGCACTAAAAATGAATATCGCAGTCGACTGCCTCGCTGCTCGCACTTTTCGCCGGAATTCCCGAAAAAGAAAGCTGCTCTTCTCCGTGCCTCGCGATACCGAACGACGGGTCGTCCCGGGCAGTAAAACAGTTAGAGCTTATATGGATTTGCAACTGGGTTACGTAAAGGAATCGCTTGATATTTTTCGCTCGAAATATCATTCCTCC
Source organism: Phymastichus coffea (assembly GCF_024137745.1). Taxonomy (NCBI): domain Eukaryota; kingdom Metazoa; phylum Arthropoda; class Insecta; order Hymenoptera; family Eulophidae; genus Phymastichus; species Phymastichus coffea. Next base: position 178,708 of record NW_026706909.1, on the reverse strand, counting down.
GAGGGGATGCGCAAAATAAAAGTAAACAGGAAGCGAACGCTTTATCTCGATGACATTTGATGAACAAAATGTTTCGTTTTATTCTCGCTCGCATTTTTCTTGCTGCGTCAACTGGGTGCACATGGTAATACGGCGGATTTTATAACTGGCGGAAGTTTTGTCGAACGAAATTCGGCTGCATTTAATCAGTCGTCCAGAAACCGACTGAAATAGAAAGGAAATCAAGATTTCATCTTCGCTTCTTTTTTTTTTGGTTTTTTTCATTAGTGCCGCTGTACATTCAATTTTTGTTATCTATTTTACGAGGATCATACTTTAATCTCACCAGTTAACTATCTTATGCGCTCAAGACATTGTTATCCATTAATTTTTTTAAGCTGACTTGTTATAAAGAATAAGTTTAATGATTATGCTCGCTAAACGAATTTAAATAACGTGGAATTAATTGGTCAGCTAGAGAGCTGTTTTATGAATCTGTCTCAGTGCTCTTTTACAAATTATTAAGAAGGCTATGAAAATGTCCGCTAGACTTTGTAACAAACAAATAAATCTTTGAAAATTATTACTTCCGAAAAGCAAAACATCGGAAGATTTATGTCAGGCTCTTAATTCAAAACAATGCTCATTAAGTATAATCTTCTTTCCTGGTAGCAAATTCGTAAACTATTTTATAATATAATTAATAATTATACGCTACACAGCCACCGCTGATGTCGCTGAGAGCCGAAGACTCTAACAACTAGTATTTTGCATATTAAGCGTCGCCGAAATTTAACGTACACAACTCGTGACGTTTATAGCCGGGCGGGCGGCCGAAAAAAGAAAGAGAGAGAAAAAAAAGTCACGGTTTTTTCGTCAGGGTCCATTTGAATTGATTAGGCAGCGGCCGCGAGAGGAAAAAAGAAGCATCGAGCCGGCGATTTATCAGCGAGGATCGATCCATCAGCGACTGCCGCAGGTACCCTAGTTCTCCGTTTTTTACTCTTTGTGACCCGGCGGAATTAATGAAGAGTATCTAAGTATAATCATCTCGAGTATATCCAATTATAATCTCGGTAACATCGTAACCTTCACCTTGTCGGAGGCGCGCGCGCGCCGCGGAAAGTTACAAAAAAAAAAAAAAAAGAAATGGAAAAAAAACGCGCCTCCGTGTAGGATTATATGTTCCGAAAAATCGAATGGAAGGCCACGAGCAGAGCCGCGTTTTAACGAGCTCCAGCGCGAATTAGCATTCTTTCGCAAGGGGTGCGGTCGAGTGGATCGGCCGTCGGCTTTCCTCGATGGGCGGCGCGCGGAATTTCGGGAGCGGAAGAGGCGCGCATCCGAGGGCCTATGGGCGAGGAGTCCGCCGCGAGCGGAAACAAAACGCACTCTGCGCGCCAATGCATAACCGATCCCGCGGTCTTCGCGTCGCCTTTATTGGCCTTCGCGCGCGCAATCTACGGCTCGGATCTCGCGGACGACGCGGCCGTTCATCCTCTTGTCCTTTTCCTTTTCGGCTTTGAGAATCGGTTCGCAATAGATTATGTGCGCGACGACGGCGCGAGGATGTGACTCCGCTCGCAGAGGCGTTCGAGCCGATTATATATTATTCACGAGTGTTTTAATGAATTACGAGATCCCAGTTCTACACCCAGCCAGATAAGGCAGCCACATACATAATCGCTCGAGCTTTAGCATTAGCCGGCAGGAGCAGATAGTCGGAGCGTCTTCTACTTCGTCTTGCCTTTCGGCCTCGGATTTTCGGCGGAGATTTATTTGCAGATTTGCGTGGCCAAGTCGTCACCGGTCGTATTGTTACACGTCGTTCGCCGTAAGTATTGACAAACATTTGCAATTCTGATTTACGTAACCTCCATGGAAAATCGTTCATTACCGCACATCTACGATTAGACTGCTTGTACTGGCAGATTCGCGAACGGCATAAATATTTACCGGATTACAGATGATCAAAAAAAAAAAAAAAGAAGAAAAAAAGAAATGGTGGAGACACACCGTTATATAAACTTATACAATTTGGACTCATTTTCAATTGGACTTATGTAAGATGACCGAGGATCTCAACGGTCTTATCGCAATTATTGCTTAGGAAACTTTTGAGCAATGCTGATACAACACAGTAGCTCAAGCTCTGAAGTTAGTTGCACTGTCAAAAAAGTTTTCGTAAAAGTAGAAAGTTCCCGTTGGTAACAGGCACACGAAATTCTCACCTTGGGAAAAATTTTCTTCATTCGCCAAAAATATTTTCAAGAATCCATTCGACTTCATTATTTTGTATATGGAGATGTCAAATATCGAAAAGAAAACATTACGTTACAGTACAGTATATATGAAATTAAAAAATTAATTCTCCAATGGGGGAAGCAACGTTGATAAGAACGATGCATTGCTAAATTTCTAGTAACTTTCTTAATATTGAAGTTCATTTTTTTTAATGCTAAAAATTCTTACCGTAAGAATTTTAATAAAACTCATTATTCTTACGATTACTATTAATAAATAACTGACTCGGAGCTAAAATTTATCTTAAAATAAGATATCGTCGCTTTTATTATGCCAAATTAAGATTGGTGACAATGTAGACCGTCACGCCAGTTGAAATTTTTCCAGAGTGTCACAGACACGGTATGTAAATTATCAAAAGGTGAAGCAGTTGAAACACGATAAACCACAAGGAGGTTTTCTACTTCGATAAGGTCAGATTTTTGACATGTGAAAAACTGAAGAAGAAGAAAAAAATCTATCACACGAAGAGTGGCAGAAGCGAAGAAGCTGTCGCTCCGTCGACGGAAAAAAAAACCCCCCGAAAACTTTGAAAGTATACCCAATCGCTGACCCACTTACTGAAGACATCTCATTATGTGAAAAGCATCGATTTCGTCATCCGATGCAACACATCACTCGATTCACTCGGCTCTCGTTCCGAGCCGCGACGGCTCTCGAGCTCGCTCTCCAGGAATTTCGAGTATTTCCTGAAGAGAGGTGTCAAATCTTCTCGCGCAATTGTCGGCCACTACGATAAGATAAACGCGGGGGCTCCACAATGGTGCCGAGAGCGAGAAGCTCTCGTTACGCGCGGACACGACCGCGCGACGTTAGCCTCGGCGGGCAGTCGAAATTTTCGAGCCACCTTCCGATCCGCCGCGATCCGGTATAATAATTAGTCGCGTTCCTCGTTTTCCTCTCTCGATCGATCATCGTTATCTTGCCTTATTGAGCGCAGGCAGACAGGAAATAAACGAGTTTTCCCATGCAGAAGAGGAAAACCGGACGGATGTAAATGGCCAAGCGCGGAGCGACGGTCTCGGTAGGGGGAGAAAAAAAAAACGAGAGAAAAAGGCGGGGGAGGGAGAGACGTCGAGAGCAAACTGGCTTAGAGATAAAAACGAAAGTGCGCGGGTGGGTGGTGCGACGAATCGCGTCGGCGGCCGAACGACCGATCGGATTCCGACACGGCGCCGCCGAAACGAATGAAAACGAGAAAATCGACGCGGTTACGTAAGGGCGATTCCGCGGCCGAGGTGGAAGATGCGCGATCGCGGGTCCGCGCGGCGAGCGACGCGAGGCGGCCGACACGCGCGCGCGCGCGCGAGGAAAAAGGGAGCGGAGAGGGCAAGAACAAGAAGAAGACGATTAAACGCCGCAGGTATGTATCTGTGTCCGAGGCATGCATAATGCCGGCATAAAATGCATAGGGGATTCGCCTGAGTGGCCGCCGCCGCCGCCGCCGCCGCCGCCGCCGCCGCCGTGTCGGTGCTCGCGTGCACACGGTCGAGGATATAAAAAGGCAAATCCATCCGCGGCGGATTTCCAGTCGAGCGCCGAGCAGCCACCACAGCCGAACGCGGCGATGAATTTTCACGCGTAACGGAGTCGCGTCTCTCCGACTCTCTCTCTCTCGCCGGACATCTTATCCCCCATTGCTCGGCGGTTCGTACTGAATTTCATTGATCACGGCAGACCAGGCGAGTCGCCCTCGCATACGCTAACGAGGCGCGATCGATGCCGCGACTCTGCGCCCGCGCGCGCGCGCGTTTTTCCTCGTTCCCGAATGACGAGCGGATTTTGCGAGCCTCCTCAGAAATTCCGCAGGCTTGGCGATTCGAGCCGCGCTGCCCGCGTCATCGAAACTAACGTGCGTGATATACCGACCGGGAGAGCACGAGGGACGCAAGAGCGAGCCAGATATGACGTACGAATATCCTGCTTCGGGAGTCGATCGGCATCCGAACGGGACGCTGCGGGGCAATCGTGCAACTTCTTTTTTCTCCCTATCTCTCTCTCTCTCTCTCGTCGCTATTCTCGTACCAAGCTAGATGCGTTTGCAATTCAGATTCGGCTAAATTCGGCCCGCGCGAGCTTATTTATTTCGTTTGTTTTCTTTTTCTTTTCGTGCTCTTGACGCGCGTAACGTCGGAATGCCACGGCAGCGAGCTCACCGGACTTCGCCCGTTCGACTCTCGGATCGCGCGTGAAAAAGAAGCCCTTAGCGCGTGTCCTCGTTTCGCGCTATTTTGACTTTTCCACCCCTCCTTCGTCCATTGGTCTTCGGGACATCCCCCACCCCGCAAACTCTCTCTCTCTCTCTCTCTCTCTCTCTCTCTCTTCGAACTACGTATGGGAGGTATTTGCGAGTTCCGTCCTTCTTATCCCCTCCATTTTTCCCCGCCGACGATTTTTTTCATTCTCTCCCTCTGGCAAGTATGTTTTTAGTACGTTGCATGGTGGCGCAGGAAGGAACGCTTACGCAGGATTTTTCGATCGTCAGTGTAAATATTCATCGTTTTTTCCCGCTAATTTTAACAAGCCGTGGATGTCGATCATGGCTTCTGTTTCTGGATTGCGTTTGAGATAAAAAGTAACCTTTTTAATTATAATTTCCTCTGTCGAAATCTTTCAATTCCGTTGCACAGTTGCAAATGAAGCAAGATAAAAAATAAATGACTTCTTGAATCGAGACGAATGTTCGATATCTAAGAAAATTTTTCTTAAGAACGCAGCATCCAAAAAATTTCGCACTTGTCAATCAATTTTTTCTCCTTATCATCTGCTTGAAATTAACGCAAAAATGATTCTAATGCTCGTATCAAAACATTAGCTTATAGCTCGTTTGTTTATCGTTGCGCTTCTTTCAACATTTTAAGAGAATACTTTATTAAAAATGGTAGAGACAATTGCCAGCTGTCAATAATCCGGATACATGCTCGGACACATTTACCGTAGCTGTGACAGGCCGATCGTTGCTATTGAATAATCTAAAAACCAATTTAGCTGTTATATTGTAACTTTCATCCTGAAAATTGAGAGACAACGACAGCCACGGCAATTGCAGCGCGACGGTCGAACGCACCGCGGATGTTTCGTGCGAAGCCGCAGTCCCGTCGAATCGAGCATTTAAAGGCGACCGCGCGCCGCCTCGATTTCCTCCCGAGGTCGCGCGCGTTCTCCACCCGATTTCCCAAAAGATTCCACGGGAAACGGCAAGAGAGAGAGAGAGAGAGAGAGAGAGAGAGAGAGAGAGAGAGAGAGAGAAAAGGAGACGCTCGCTGACCGGTGGACGTTAACATTGGGCAGAGGCGGCGAACGGGAGCAGCTTGGCTTTGTGGAATTGGCCGTGTGTATAGTTGGGGCGACCGTCCGCCCCGCGGCAGGCACTATATCTAGCGTGTCATTCAATAGATGTCGCGTATTTAATGGTATCTGCGAGAGTTAACGAACGCACTTAACTTCCCTCGTTCGGCCTCGGTGCACGCGCACCGAGCCGGCAGAGCTTGCACTCGCCTCCTCCTCCTCCCCCCCCCCCCTCCGCATCCCCGCGCGTTTCGTTTTTTTTTATTCTTTTCTCTTTTTTTTTCTCTCTCTCCTTTTCTCTCGTTGCGTCCATCTCTCGCGCGCGGGTGCGCGCGTACCGAGAGAGTTACACGTGTGCCGCCTCTCTCGGTGCACGTGTACCCGCGCGCGCGCTCTATATAGCACACTTTCCGTTTTCGCGCTCGCCCCAATGGCGCGACACGCGGACAGTCCGTCGGCGGATCTCGTGAGGATGATGCTCGTGGGCTTCGCCGTCGCCGCCACCGCCGCCGCCGCCGCCGCCTTCGGCATTCTCGTCTTCGTTGGCTTCTTTTGGAAGATGAATTGGGTGCAGGTGAGACGCAAATACCTTCTCACTTTTTTCGTTTGACTTCGCGACTTATCTTTCTCCTTCTCTCGTTCGTTCTTTCTTCCTTTCTTACACTCCTTCGTTTCGCCTCGCCGGCGAAGGGAACCGGGCTAGCTCCGTTTTGCCCCTCGCCCGATTCGTTCCCGCGGGCCTAATTCCGCGACGCCTCGCCTTGCATCCCGAAGGAAAAGACTCTTGGCGATCGCGCAAAGGGGACATTCTTCGCGTTACCGAATCGTGGCAGCTGTCGATCGACGTGCGCGTAGGGCGTGCGGAGCCGAGAGAACGCAAAACTGCAAGGGGGAAAAAAAAAAAAAAAAAAACAAAATAATCACACCTAAATGTCGCAAGGACTTCCGGGCGTTGCTGCAGTTTTACGAGGATATCTGAAAAATAAGCGCGACAGACGCGTCCAAAGCGTGGGCGTGCAGACAATTGCTCGTGGCTTAATTGCGCACGCAAACAATTGTGCACGCAGCGATACGCCGTGAATCAGCGTGTATCAGTTCTTAACGCTACGTCGCGGTGCCCGATAATTTGCGCGCACAATGAAACCGTGCGCCAAAGTGCGCGGCAGCCGGGCGAAAGCCGCGAAACAATTGCCGCGCCGTGACGCGTCGCGAGGCGACTTTGCAAGACCACGAGCGACGCACTCATCCTCCGAAGCTTCCGCGCGATCGATTGCACTCCACCCACTCTCAATGGACTATCGCCGACGGCGGGTTCGGCTATTCGCACGTGGCTCCATTCACCACGCCCATTTCGCGGTCGGAAAAATCCGGATACGCTAGCTCGAAAACCATGCGAGATTGCAGCTGATCTGCTTTGTCGGTTACGCGCAGTTCTCGTACAGTTTTCAGGATCTAGGCTTCACTACCGAGCGAGACGCTCTTGCTTGGTCGTTCGAGCGGTAATGTTTTTTCTTTCGCGATAGGATCGATCGGGTTCTCGATTCCTATTCGATCCGCGTAGGTCACGAGAGAGCGACGGCGAGCTTGCTTCGTTAACGGATTGCCGGCAATCAGAGCTGTCGGTCGTCAAAGACAAGCTCGGCGTCGCTCCCTCGTCGCCCACGCCGATCGAGCACACGGAAATGCGTCGGGCGAGATCGATGCTCGCGCGGAGCTTGACTCCTGCGAACGGAACGCCTGCTGTAGCTTCTGGTCCCCGCTTGTCCGCTCGAACGAGGGGCGCGGGGCGCTGGCTTCCATTACGCCAGGCAGGTCCGAGGACAGAGACGCGCAACTGTAGATTCGGCCGTAATCGTCATTTTGCAGAAGCTCGCAACCGGACCCAGCAGAGCGACGTCAAGGAGAGGCCAAAGCCGGAAGATCGGGCAGCTGCCGCCGGTGTATCCGAACGGCTGGTTCGCCCTGCTCGAGAGCTCGTCGCTGAGGAAGGGCCAGGTCGAGCACGTCTCGGCCCTCGGGCAGAACTTCGCGGTGTTTCGGTAGGTTCCGGCTCGCGGTGGTCCTTCCCAACGGTTTCCCGTCGAGCATCGTTGCACCGTGTGCCGCGCGGTTTGCGATTGCGCAACCGCTCGGCGCGTGCGTCAGCCAAGGGTTCTCGCGAGCGCGCCTCGGAGACCGGGAGAGAGAGAGAGAGAGAGAGAGAGACGTGCGCGCGTACGAGCAAACACGTAAGTGGTACACGCTGAATCACGCTTCTAGGAATCGCGGGGCGAAAGTACTTTCTAAAGTGGCTGCACCGCGGTAAACAAGCGCTGGCGCGACGCGTTCGGCGTTCGTGTGCGGCGAAATCGAGAGTGCGGCTACCGAGCCGCGGAAGGAAGTCCGCGGGGACCACCGAGACGACGCCGCTCGATTGATTCCGAGGGGCTCCCGCTCGGAAGCTCCCGAAAGCTGCGCCGAGAGATCGATCGACCGGACACCGCGCTGGGAACGTGGGGCGGGGGGGAGGGGGGGGGGGGCGCTAAACGCAGGCCGGCTTCGAGGCGAGGGAATCCGAACGTGCCCCGAAATTCGATACCGACTGACTTCAGCTCCTTTATTTTTCGTTACGCGCGCGCGCACCGCTGGACTCTAAAATTTCGAATTTCGAGATGAAGGAATCCGAACGCCCGAAATCAGACACCAGCTCGACTTGAGCGCTCGTCTATTTTTATCGCGCGCCCGAGCCGTCGCAACAACATTAATAAATAACGCTCGCCATTAAGCCGTGGCAGATCGCAGATTGCAAGGGCCGGCGCTGCAATAAATTTCGTCGTCCCCGAACGGTCTCCCGCCAATTCCGAATTTCGATACGAATGCACCCGAGCGGTCCGGAAATCCGAAGCGAAACTATGCAGCTTGGGCCGGTCGATCGTCGTTACGCGGCGGGTTATTGGATTTCAGCACCGAGAGCGGCATAGTGAGAATAATCAATGCGTACTGTCCGCACTTGGGTGCCAACATGGCCGAAGGCGGTGAAGTCAAAGGTGAAGAGCTGGAGTGCCCTTTTCACAGCTGGCGCTTTTGCGGGGAAACCGGGAAATGCACCAGCATACCTTATTCGAAAAACGGTAAGGCCGAGGCCGCTGGCCCTTGGCTCCCAAAGTGATCGTGCGATCGCGTGCGATTTCAGTGCCGAGCGCCGTAAGAACGAAAGTCTGGGAGAGCAGCGAATCGAACGGGCTAATTTTCGTCTGGCATCACGCCGAGTCCGCGGCGCCCGACTGGTACCCAAAGCCAATCGAAGGCATCTCGAACGGCACGTGGAGATATCAAGGCCGCAACGAATTCTACATCAACTGTCACATTCAGGTACGCGCGCGCGAGCGTCGCGTCGCGAGCTGCGGGCAATCGGATAACGAGCGGAACCCGGCTTGCAGGAGATACCCGAGAACGGCGCCGACTGGGCGCACCTCGAGGCGGTGCACGGCGCGTCCATGCTCAACGTTGGATTCATGGCGAAGGTCATGCGCCACTCGTGGACCAACGCGTCGTGGTCCTCGCCAACCACGACGCTGCTCCACGCCGACAAGGAGGCGAGCGAGCAGCACGTGGCTACGAGCTGCCTACGCCACAGTGTCATACTGTTCGACAAGTTCTCGCTGCTGGAAATGGACGTGGTGGCTTTGCAAATCGGGCCTGCTTACGTGGAACTGCACCTACGCACCGCCTTCGGCCCGATCTGCATAATTCAGAGCGTAACGCCCGTGGAGCCGCTTCTGCAGAAGGTCACGCATTTGGTGTTCGCGCCGGTTTTCGCTGCGCCCTGTTCCAAAATCATACTGATCGGCGAGAGCTTGATGTTCAAGAGGGACGTCAGGGTGTGGAATCACAAGAAATTCATGGAGAATCCCATGCTCGTCAACGAGGACACGAATATCAAGAAATATCGGAGGTGGTACAAGCAGTTTTACTCGGAGAATAGTCCGACTTATGAGTCGTGTAAGAATTCGTTGGATTGGTAGTGCATCAATGTTGTCATAGAAAATACGCTAGTTGCTCGGCAACTTCTCGTTGCTTATTTTTAAGTAACCATATTCGAGCTATAACATTCTAACAGTACAACGATAGAATGTTGTTTTGATAAGAACGATTAGTACTGATGATGGAGGTAGAGCCTAGATTTTGATCATAACTTTTAAGTTTTTTTTTTATTTCTCTCAAAACGTACTCTTACGAAACTCTATAATCAATCAGTGGTCCTTCCTTTACATGAGCGATATATAAATCTTATTATCCACTCATTTTACGTATTCATTTCGTAAATTAGGTTATTTACAATCTGCTACTGATTTTGTAACAAGTGTGTAGATGATAAATACTTTTAATTGTACCTTAAAGTAAATTTCATCAAAATTATTTTACGCTTACATCAATGGAAAAGAATATTGTATGAATACATGTTGTAGTTTGAAACACACGTTTTTGTATTTGTACACGTTGAAATTTATATGATATATTGATATAAATGAAGTTGTTACAAAAAGTTCTCAATACAACAGTCGATAAAACATTCAAATATACTGTTATTTAATTCACGTATAAATTTGCTAATTTAATTTTACAAAAATGTTGACGGCATAATTTATCCAAAGGAGACAGAATAATCATATTATTCGGTAAGCAAACGTACTAGAAACGTCACAGTTTTACGGAACCGGTATTGTTGGTATTTTACATTATAATACTTAAGTGCGTTAGTTGTTAAGTGTACATAAATTATGAAATAAAACTGCGATTGTAGCACATCTATCACTGCAGTCTTTTCATTAAACATTTATCGTCTTTTTATGACATTTTTTTCCGTTTTCATTCATTAAAGTTATATTACATTAATATTTATCACATGTAGGAGCTCTCACTTATAAAATTCTTCTCACTGTCTGACTTGACTTTGATGAAGGAATATAATTTTTGGTGTCGATGCACAGTACAGGATAAGTAATTGTCTAATTAAGGAAACACACCTAGAACAGAAAGAAAATGTGCCAATAGATTATTCTGACTTGTCGAATTAAAATCACGACAATCGACATTTATTCATGGCATTCAGCGAAAAATTTTCGAAGTGATAACACAAACTGAAAGGTACTCATCTAAATACATCATTAATAAGTAATTATTGCATAACCGCCATGGTAATTACTGCTATGCTTTGAAGATTGATGATTAATAAATCGTTCAAGGATTGTTGAAGCAAGACTTGCAAACTTCGATGTCGTCATGGATTTCCGTGAATGTTACTTTTAAAAATTTAGTACATATCAATTCGTATTACACGGTCATTGATACTCTATACTATTTTTTACTTTTCTTAACGATTTCGAAACAAGAGTGTTGCACAATAAACTATTTTTCGTACAAAATTTAGCTACAAAAAAATGATTTTCGCAAACATCATTAAAAATAAAAATAAATGAATAGCATTTCCGGACCTTGAAATTAGCTATAAATCTTTATTACACAGCTTGTGATTTACTCCCTCGGCTTACATAAGAAGCCATGTCTCTTTAATTTCACAAACAATATCTTACTTTGAAATGTTGCGCGTTGGTAGAACGCATATTTCGAATTCTTAATCGCAGTTTCGAAGATGCGGGTACTTACCCCAATCTCACGTTGATAAATCAGTCATTCCTGCCATACACACGTACACGCAAAATCGTCATAATCACTGCAAAACGAAGCTCTTGTAGCCCCGGACGGTGCGTAATTTTTTTCTCATCGCATTGACAAGATCCGAAGGTTGCAATACCACCGACACATCTCTACCGAGTGCATTCATGCGTTCTCGTGCACTACTTTCGTAAAGACTTAACGGTCGATTGTTCACTTCGGTTAGTGTCCATGTGACGGTAGTACCGACGTCCGCAGATGGATCTGCTGGATTAGCGATACTTGAAAGTCCAAGCGCTTGGGCGGACGGTGATACCGAGGTCACCTCGTTCGCCGAGTTTACCTCTAAACCGAAATCTTCTGATTCCATGCGACGGTTCAACGTTGTGACGCGGCCGTGCGGCAGTCGTCTGACTATCATTTCTATCTGCCAAAATTACAGTAAAAAGAAAAATCATTAAAAATTTTTATTCTTCAAAATGATACATTTTTAATGACGATTTATCAAAGAAATCTCTGTACATTTTGTTAAAGTACATAAGGCTAGATTGGAATAATGAATAGGTATATCGAATATAAAATCTCGTAAACAACGACACATTGCTGATGAAAATTTATTTTTTTTAATTCCTAATCAATAAACGCTGAGATAGAAGTAATCCTTTTTTCCTTTTTTTCAGGTTAGAGATAGAGAGAGATAGAGAGAGATAGATAGATAGAGAGAGAGAGAGAGGGGGGGGGGTTGTACTCTCAATGTAAAGTACTACTTACTCGAGGGAATGTATAATTCTTCAGTATCTCTTTGACTGAACTAGCTCCAGTAAGTTGGACTCCTCCTACACTTAATACTAAATCACCGATATGCAGCACATTATATAACAATGGATGCTCCTTGTGCTTCCACCCTGCAATCCTACAAATTAAATAATCAAATAAATATTCATCGTTTTTATCAAACAATCAGTGGAAAAAAATTTATGAAAATTCTTTGTTGACTTACCAAACCGCACCGAAACAGTCAACGAATGCAATACCATCTTTGCAATCTCTTCTGCCAAGTTTAAGTCTAACCCCGGCAGGATGGCTCATCTCCTTGCGTAATTGTAATACCTGCTGTTCTCGTAGAGTCAACTGCTGGCCTGCTGGCCGACGGCTCTGACTAGTTGCTACCGTAGGAGGTGGTGACACGGTTGATGTCAAATTCGCATTAACATTCGTAGTCGAACTTGCATTTTCTGGTGCGTTGTCCGATGATGTACGATACTCGATTAGTGCTGCGTATTGTTCGCCTTCGTCGCTTGAACTTCGCGATTGGTTGGAAATTTTAATTAGATTTTTTAGAAATGTAATTTCAATATTAACGATCTAATTGAAAATAAATTAATGAGGTTTGATTTTGAATTTCGAGATCCGTATTATAACGTTTAATAAAAGAAAAATTCTAGATCTGATACGGTCCTACAACGAGCATTCGATTTAAATCATGATAATTACATGGTAAATATTCTGTTAGTTTTGATAGATTTTCTCACCTGCCAGCATTTGAATTATTATTCCTAGCGCTTTCGCCGCTTTGCGCGAGAAAGACACTCTCGTAACTCGAATTACCAGTATCACCATTACTAGTTGAAGCGCTGGGAAATCTTGGACTAGCTGGTGGATGACTTGTAGACCGATGGGAAGGCTGTCTGGAGGGCGGCCTGCGCTCCTCAGCTGGTATGTCGTCGAATGTGAATACATTTGGTGTACTCAACGTTGAGGGTGATGATGACTGTGGTAAACGTGATCCCTAAAAAATTTGAAAATAATGTAAATTCCATTGGTGAACGAATTAAAAATTAAACAAATATTTAATATTTACTAGACTAAGAGGTGGAGGTGGTAATGGACTTGTAGGATCTCTCGTAGCAATTCTTTCAGGCCCTCTCGAGTATAAATTCTCTTTGGGTCTGACAATCCTCATATCCGTCAACTTTCTCGTAACCACTTGTACCCAGTCGAGCATCGTTTGATACGTAGGTGCAGCCAATCTGAGTATCTGATCGTCGTTGAAATTAACGCAAAATTCGTAATCGTTTTTCGACGTAGCGCACAATGTTGGTGACAAATGCAATGTCGTGCGCAACGATTGCGACCAGACTGGATTGTGACTGGTCGCTTGTTTTTGATCTGGAAAGCCTTCCAGACGTGGATCCGCGTCGTCATGAACGCAAAAAGCTACCCAGTAACGTGCACCGTCTGGTTTACCAGCGTCTGTGCGACGTAACCATCCGTTCTTGTGAATCTCGCGGAATACCACTGGTGCTACAATTGAGGAAAAATTTCATTGAAAGTATTGAGTATGGAAAAAAGTAATTGTTATTTATTCTATTAAAACTTGTGTACTGCAAGTGGAAATCTATACCGATTTACAATCAGTTTCATTGATATAAGTTTTCTGATACATTGAACCTTTGGATAAGATATAAAAATAATCTTGTAATCATAATCTATTTAAATCTATTTTTTTTATTCTGAGTACTTTCAGATATCAATAGATGATTTATCAAAACATTACTTATCAAACGTATACAAACATGAACTAAATAAATTATTTAAATACGCATAATCACCTAGGTACAGATTCTGCATATCTATGTTATATTTCATTCTCAACTACATTCTGTTGTTTATCAGTTGAATAAATTGATTTACCTTCAGCAGTGGAAGTAGAAGCTTGTGGATCCGAGCCATCTTCCCGAGACCTGTCATCTGAGGTCCTTACCATCTCTGTCAGCAACCTGACAGCTTGTAACATTTTGGTAGTACAAGTGACAGTTTACAAAATCTTTTTCTTTTTCTTTTGCTCTTCCTTTGCATAAGCTCTACAGTCATCTTATGAAAGATCGAAGTTGGCTCTTTGGTTCAAATAGCATTTGCGTTGGAAGCATTCAAAATGCAATTCATCTAAAATGGTGAAGAGTATTTTAAACAATGAAGAATATGCTGCACTTCCTTTAGATAAAATAACATTAATAGAACATTCATGACACTTTGTCAATTTCGCAATAATATTTTAATTTCTAATAAGTGAGCGATAAATAAAGAATGTAATCTTTGCAAACAATAAAAAATGAAACATGAGAACTATAGATTTGAGACTACACTTCAGAATAAAAATCTATTTGACAGCAGCATATTACAATCTGATTAGCAAGTAGATAATATTACTTTCTCTGGCAATGAATGTTAATTAGAGCAACTACAAAAAGCTGCATCATCAGTCAAATAATTTTAATTAAAATGTTTTACCCAGCATTTCAAGCATTTCATTTGACATTCTCATTCAATTGAGATTAAGAATTAGTAGCATTTGATCTTGAGACCTTACCATTTAAGAAAATGCAAATAAACATCAGTCTCTATTAATTTACACAATCTCGTTACGTAATATCCTTTATAGCGGCAATCACAATTCGCAAGCACGCACTTGCAAACATATGTCACTCAAAACCAAACATCAATTTTCAATAAAAGCACTTGTACGTAAAAATCAATGAAACATTGAATAAAAAAACGGCCACTCACATATTTCTATTTGCTAGTCGCAGCTCGGTCCTTTGTATAAGCTGAGTAGGAACAGGTGTGGCGCGTCGCGCGCTACTCTGATGACACATAATCCGGTCGGGGCCGTTTTGCTGCAGCCAGAAGTAAAAAAAAAAGGGAAGGTGCAAAAGTCTACGAGAAAGTAAAGGTGTACAGTGGCGGAGGCAGTGGCGACGCTTTCTTACCTGCGACTTAACCACGTGATACTGGAATTAAATTTTATTTTATGACAACTTCCACCCACCCCCAAAAACAATAATAAGCGCCATGCGCACGCGAGTAAAAGGAACCATGTTGGATTTTTTACTGCACGCGGGTGCATTTGAAATAGATACTTAGAGTGATATCGATTTTTTTGACTTTCTTAACGTAACAATGTGAAATAAATCATAGTTAATCTGATGTTTATGATAAACAAATTTATTGGTTTGTAAAAATTTCATATCAAATGTAATTGATAATTGTTTCGTAGCTTAATTTTAAATCTTACAAAATTAATAATATTTTACAAAATTCATGTGCAAGCTCATTATCTATTTAATGCAACAATTAAGAGGCAGTGACTAATTTGACTTTATTTTCGTCAATTAAAATGTCTGACACTTTTCCAAGCTTTTTCTCAAACTTGGACATTGCTTTTTCAGATGTACTATCTGGAAAATGTGCCAGATACTGCGTAATAACTTTTTTTTTTAGTTTTCTCAATGTAATTTCTCCTTTGCTAGTGACAATTTCTAGAATAGTAGTCTTCCAACTGAATTTACTATCTCCATTTTCAGTAACATCCTCTATTGTTACATTATTCTTCTCAGTCTCATTTTTCTTTTTATTAGCATGCTCATTATCATCATTTTCGTAGTTTTCGTGTTTTCTCTTCTTGGATGTTTTACTCTTTTGGTTTTGCGATTCAATCTCATTTAACTT
This sequence comes from Phymastichus coffea, assembly GCF_024137745.1. NCBI lineage: Eukaryota > Metazoa > Arthropoda > Insecta > Hymenoptera > Eulophidae > Phymastichus > Phymastichus coffea. The sequence continues at coordinate 162,973 of NW_026706909.1, read as the reverse complement.
ATTTACTACAGTACCATCCTCTTTGCAAATATTAGAGTTATTTTGATTTTCTTCTTTGTCTGCATTTTATAAAATCAATATCAACAATCAATTTTCATAATCATTATTTCACACATTATTTTTCAACTTACTCTTTTCACTGTTATTTTCTTCATTATCAATCTGAGCACTAGCTTCTTTGAATGCACTTTCCATTTTATCCCAAACGCTACTTACTATAGTCATGTTAACTCTGTTGCCAGATATGTTATTGATAAAATTCAAAAATTTTGCCTTTTTTCTAGGAATATTCTCATGCTTTGCAATAGAACTGAGTAGATTCCTCTCAGGAACAGTTAGTGTTGTGGAATTAGCTAAAACATTTTGTACAACATTAATCCAAGCCTGTTGTTTTCTCTCTCCTTTATTTTGACTTGGCTTTGGTATATAGTTTTTGCCCCCATAGCGTTCATTTTCCGTGATGCATTTAGTATGAGCTACATATTCATTTCCCCTGTTAAAAAATAAATAAACCATTTAATTTTTAAGATTAGATTTAGAGAATTCAATTATGCTAAAAAAACTTTTACCTAAAATCTTTAAAACAGTCCACACAGGTGAGGAATGGTGCAGTTCTGCACTGAAACTGATAGTGCTTAGCAACTTTGGGCTTTTGAAGCGAGTCTCCACAATTGTTGCAAGTAAAAACAACCATTGCTAATATTATAAATCCAACTCCAAACTAAATATTTAGCACAGCTAAACACAATAAAGCAATAATTATTAAGTTACAAATGAACTGATCCTTAAGTAATTGAATATGCAAGATCATTACTTTAATAATGAAACACTTTGAAAGAAATTTATCAGTCGAAATTTCCTTCCACGAATGTTAGCAAAGCAACTCGTATATCAACAAAAGACGCGCGTAATAGAACTTCGTATGTAATTGGTAAAATTTCTTAAGAACGTCGATTTTCCATTGACAGTGATTCAAACTGAACGTTAAATGTAAGTATGAAACAATGAGACTCTGGCGAGAGATAATAAATAAATGTGCTTGTTGCTTGATAACGTTATTTTCTTCGAGTACTGCAATGAACTATGAACGAACGAATGATCGTTCGACGTGTAAACACGTGTTTTTACGATGGACTATGGACCCGCCGAAAGATGGATATACGGGATATGCCCACCCAATGGCCAATGCCAAGCCTCTATTACGATTGTCGTGACATAACCTAACTTTACCGCATCCGCGATATATACAATTTTAGCTTGTAGGATATATATCTATTTCATTGCAGACTGGATTTGAGAGGAAGCGAAAGGTGGAGTGGGAGATTACGATTGATTTGATGTTTTTGTGGTAAACGGGTACTAACTTTTTTATTTTTCCTCGAAAAATATAGTTACATTATTTTTGGAATCTTTTTCTTCGAGATACTATACATTACGAGCCAAAAGCTCGATGTACAGTTAGTGCGTGATAGTTGATGAAAAACGCATTTACAAAAAAGTTCTTTATTGTGAACAAAAATAAAAAAAGCTATAATCCATTAAACCACCTGACTTTAATTAGCATCTGTAAAGAAGAAGCATATGCACAAGACTAACCGTTCAGTATCAACTCCGAAGAATTTTAACTGAGGGGCGCTTTGGCATTGTAAAAAAGTACTGTCAAACGTATAGGATATATAAAACGCCAGACGCGTTTTATTCCGTAAACGTGCATTAACCTTGATATATAGGTAGCTTGCTGTTTTCTTGGCGAGGACGTCATATTTGACGATTCAACAAACAGGATTACTTGGTGTTCTAATGGTATTACTTCCTTTGATATTGTGCTTGCTGTAAATTTTTTAAGATTCTATTTTCACACAATGTGAATATACACTTTTAACGGAAACACTTGTTTACTTTTATATTCACGTTATATATTTCTGTATTTAATTGACTGAGTCATATTATGGGGTTGGGGAATTTTCGGTCGTTTTTTTAAAAGTTTTTTTGTAAAATATTGGTTGTGAGTAATTTTACTTTTGTTAGCGTATGTTTTGACAGGTTAGGTTGTACCAATTAATTTTTTGTTTCTAGTACTTTAATTACTACATTTTATTGTAAGGGAGCAAAGCATTGTACTGTATAACTCAATAATTACCTCTGTTTAATTAATTTTCATTTGTACATTTAGAGACCACAGTAAAAAATAAAAATGAGCGTTGAAAATGTCTACAAAAATCTTGATGAGAAATCACAACTTTCCTTAAATGGGAAGAAACCACAAGAAATAATCAACCGACTTGATAAAGTTTATGATATGATTTTGACATCAAAGAATAAAAACAAGTGGGATGATGCCTATTTATTCTGCAGAAGATGGAACTTGTGTGTTGACTGGTTGAAGAGGCAAAGGATAGATAAAGACTTGGCGCAGAAGTATTATTCTTCAAAGAGGGTAATTCTGTTAAACATATATATTATATTTACAATTTCCTAGCAAATATAAACATAGTTTTCAAGTATTTTTTTTATTTAGCAAATGGATGTTAAACGATTATTTACGGAAATAAAACTCAAAATAGAGAGTGATCTTGAAAAAAGACAAAGAAAATTACAAAATAAAAACACTCCTAATTTAAGGAAAAGTATTTCTCAAGCAAATGATGAAGAAGACATTGAATCACTATTGCCAGATGTTCCTACTGAAGAGCCAGAACCTAAGAACAAAAATGAAATTACTTGTACAGAATTATACAACATCATGCATAATACTGAAAGTAGAGAAAAAGGAGTGCTTATCATTGACCTAAGGCATGCAGATGACTTTGCAGCTGCCAAAATGGCTTTTCAGGATTATATGATCAATATTCCTGGATCTAAAATCTGGCCAAAGTAAATTATTTGTAATATTGAATTAGTAATAACCAGATTTAGTGACTTATTGGTCTAAATTTTTACACAGGAGAACAGCAAATGATTATCAAATGACATTAATGGACAACGATGCAGCAATCAAACTATTTGAACGGAGGGCAGATATGGATCTTATTGTTCTAGTTGACGAGACGTGCTTATCAAACAAAGCATACAGTTCTATTACTTTATTTAAAAATTTTTTAGAAGAACACGATAAAGTTACAAATTACAATAGAGTAGCTATTTTACAAGGTGGATTTGACAAATGGATGAAGACTTATCCAAAGCTTGTTGTGCGACCAGAAGTTAAAAAGCCTGATGTAATAAATGTGGTATGTACATCACTTCCATTGATCAAAATTTTTTAAATTATTCAAGTTTTGTTACTGAAATAATGTAATTTTTATTTGTAGGACCAACAAAATGACATAAAAAAAGAAATTGAAAATAATTTTGGATTTGAATGTCCTCCATCACCAAACCAAAATACTAACACATCATCACCTACATTGTCTACAAAAACACCTGGAATTAAATCTGTGTCTTTTGCACCTACACCTCCACAAGTTATGGTGATAATATTTTTTAAATTCTCTGTGATTTTTATTATTTTTTTAATTAAAATTATTTTTCAGAGTAACAATGACATGTCTACTTATAAGGATGTTCAAGCAATCCCACCGTTTATACCTGTACCAAATCAAACAGTAAGTAAAATCATCAAATCATGCTGCAATTTCCCATGGCTTAATTTTTTTACTCATGCTATCATTCAATCATTTCAGAAAAATAATACTTTGAAAATGTACAATATTTCATTGTTATCCAATAATAGGACATCTGATCAGCAAATGCTACCATTCAATACGCACAGTCAACAGGGCATTGTAAGCACCTTCATGCATTTTTCATGTCAATCCTGCTTCTGCTTCTGATTTACAGCTTGTCATATCACTTATATTTTATAAAAATGTAATTTAAAGTTTATTCGAAACAAAATTGTTTTCTCAATTTCTAAAATTTATTTTACAGGTAAGCTCTGTCATTAGCCCGTCAGTTTTGTTAAGTGACATTTCCAACTACAGCGAGATTCCATCACCACATCCAGTGTCTGCTCCACCATCAGTAACCAATCACGGATACTACCCAACACTCAATGGAGCTCCAAGAATGAGAACCGCGAAGGTGGTAATCGAGAAACTAACTCCTGCAAAACCTACTGTCGATCGCAGTAACAAACCCATACCGGGTAGAAAACTTTCAAATGACAATACACAGATTGTTAAACTTGAGGGAGATATTCAAGATACTAGGTCGATCATTGCTCAGTTCGAGAGGACGATGTCAAGAGGTAATTTAGATGATTGGAGTAAAGAGCAGTATGATATTTGTAAAAAGAAGGAAGAGGAATTGGTTAGTTATTTATGATTTTCAAGATAAGAACGAAAATAGATGTATGATAATAATAAAACACTTATTTTTGCAGTGTACGGAGCTGGAAAAGTTAAAAAATCAAGGTCCATCGGCGCCTAAGAATGGCAAACTTTATCCTGATTTAACAACTAATCTCTCAGTGCTTGCTTTGAATAATAAACCTCGCTCAACTCGTCTGGTGAAACCAGATATCAAGTAAGATCAATTGCAATTCATTAGTGATAAATGATCATTTTTTGAAATGGTTTATTTGAAGGTAGCATGATTTAATATATGCAAGTTGAAAATCATTCCTTTTTATTATGATCGATATACGCTTTTAAAAAAGATTGTTGAAATTTTAAATTAATTGCCGCTCTTTTTACACCTCATCGCGTCGATATTTGCAGTTTTGTATGTTTTACCAACTCAAGTTAAAATCATTCGATGATTTAATTAAAAATCTACATTTTTTTTGTAAGTACCGCAGTTATAGGAAACCATATATATATTTTTCCAAAAGGAATATTTAACGATGCGAAACATATAAAACAGTTAATGCTCATAGTCCAATAATTTTTTTTTCATCTAGGAATGATGATAAAGAGAATATTCAACAGCCACAAGTAAAGATCGAGCGTATAAAAATCGATCCACCAGCATCAACATTAATGCCACGACCTCCACCACAGCAACAAATGCAATCACCAACAACACCACAAGTTCAACGAATGGAAATAGATGAGCCACCAGAAACATATCGTGAACCATTGCGATCTGAGTCAACAACGCCATCCAATTCAGGACTCAAACGTTCCTATTCAAGTCCCAATCTTCAGAAGGTAAAGAAGCATAAGGCCCAGCATCAAGTAATTATCGCTATCTTTTTTTTTTTGCCTTCTTTTTTCGTTGCGTGAGTCGAGTTCTTTTGTTGAATGCGGCTGACTGCTGGTGAATGTTTCTTAGTTATCGTGTGTAATTAAAGCTTTACTTTTTCTACTGATGCTACGACTCTTTTGGTTTACTTATACAGGTTATTTACGTACACGATTCAACGTACGTATGTAAACAGAAATCACCCTTGCCACGCGCAACGGCAATAAATATAATTTTCTAATCACACCTTTGTACAAATAGATAAATGTTTGTACAGTATTGTGTCACGAGTTCTTTTTAAATATTTACACTGAGTTTTTCGACCGGTAAAGTCTCCGTCAGAATAAATTACAAAAGAATCGGAAGCTACGCATGAGATAAAATTTCGCCTTCACTTATCGTCAATTCAAAAATTTTACTCATATGCTGCATTCGATTAGCCGAGATTTTCAAAAATTCGATTTTACTTTCACAGGCTTTGCAGAACAAAGAGGAGGGGCGAAAGTTTATACCGGAGATCGATAGGTCATCGAAGCCTCAGGTACCAGAAAATAATGTTCGCGTGCCTGTTTTGTCGTCAAAGCATCGTGAGGATCGTATGGAACCAGTCTACGGTAACAATGTGAGTATTTTTACAAAATTCGCTTTCATTTCGGTTTGGAAAAAAAGCTCGTATACGCAGGCAGAATGAAAAACTCGTTCATGCGCAAACTATTTCAACGGCCATCGTTGACGTCACGTTCGAAACTTCCATTGACTCATGGGAATAAATAACTTACAAAAGATCTTACAAAATCACATTGTATTTTTCGAGGAAAAAACAGCTGATTAACTCATGCGCGCGACGACGCGTTCGAATGTTAATGAGAAATCAGCAGGAGCAGCAGCAGCAGCGCGCGGCGGGTCAACAATCGTATTTTCGCGCGTGGCGAATAATGTCGACGTGCATTATTGAAATCGACGCGCAACTCGGTGCGCCGTTATTTCATCTGATCAGCGGCGCGGATCGACGATTATCGAATCATCTCGCACCGCACTGATCTCGTCTCTCCTTTACGAATGCAATCTTTGACCCGACGCAGCTGTCGCATACGAGTCCATGGAATTCATAAAATATTCGCACTCCGATTTGTTGATCGATTCGACGCAGTTGGATTTTTTCTTCTCTCGAATCGACAACTGGCTTTATCTCTTTTATGATGTCTTACGTGTTACGTAGCACCTGCTGAATAGGTGATGCTCGTGTCGCGCGATTGCATTTTTCTTTTGGAACTCGTCAAGTCGTTAGCTTATCTGTTTTTATCGCTGCCCGAACAACTTGCTGTATGCTACACATTGTTTTGTAATTGTAAACTACTTCGTGCCTTGATATATTTTTTTTCTCAATAGATTTTTTTTTGCCGGAAGAATTTTATTTCCTTTTGTTGAATGCAAATTTGACAATTATTTTGTCGGAAGTTATAAATTGGTATATTTTTGATATATTTACTTTTTTCACAGTATTTTATTGATCTTTTGACTAAAGACTCTACTTTTCCGCTATGCGTTCGAAGCAAAATCTTTTTCCGTGCAACAGCATTCAAGAGTTTTGACATCTTTGTTCTTGTCGTTTACTTGTCTTGTCATCATTGGAAAATTGCGGCAAATGAATTAAGACTCAACGTTCAACTTAACAATGTGTAGATAAAGATGATAATTTGTCAAGATAAATTATAATTTTTCCGCGTGTTTCTATAAAAGGAAATTTGACTGAATTACACGTCAAGGCAAAGAACATTATTTTTATAAGTATGACACGAACTTAAGAAAGGTCAGCTAAATGCTTCTCCTTCATAAATAAACAAAACAAAATCGATATTATTAATCCTGCCGCGTGTGCCTATTAACCTGCAAATGCTCATGAATAAAGCCCACAAAAAAATTTAGTTTCTAAACACACACGCACACACGCACGAATTTTAATGCAAATTTCCAAGGTTCTTGTTAGCATTTTTTTATATAGGAAAGTCAATCTGCCGTCAAAGCGAAATCAAGGATAATCTCCTAACAAACACAAATACACACATACGCGCGCACACAAACTCCTAACATTCAGTTCAAGGAACGCGCATATTCTTCACTTTTTTCTGCCTCATCGCAAGAATCTACAGACGTAAGGTAAAAAACTTATCGTGAATCTTTTGGCGGGCAGATACGTTATGTACAAATAAAGATAAACTTCGCATTCGCGCGACACGTGTATACAACAATTAGGTAATTCATTGGCTTCTTTCTTTCTCTCTCTCTCTCTCTCTCTCTCTCTGTCTCTCTCTCTCTCTCACGCGCACTCTCCATCTCTCTCTCTCCGTCGTCTACGCGATAACACACTTTTCTCGAGTGCAGCGCGATGACGATTGCGGTCAATAACAACACCGACAAATTGGAAAATAACTACATCGTTGGGCAGCCTGTCGCAATGTTTTGGCTAGTGTGTGTATATTTTGATTCTTTTACTGGTCGCGCGGTTATCGGCGAATTTCTTTTGCGAAAACGCTTGTCGACATCTGGCACTTGCACGCACGCGCATGCCGCCAGGAATAAATACGAAATTTTGCGCATCGAACGGCGGCGTAGACGAAAAATCAACACGATCGGCGCCGCTGGGTGTACGCGCAAAAGTTCAATCATGAATTTTTAATGATGTAGTCACGTAATTGAGCGCGTGCAAGTATAACGTGTCAATGTCTGTCGAGCGTAAAATTTTCGAGCTACTGATAAGTGTAGAGTTTGTCAAAGACAATCACAGGATAATAAAGCAATTGTCATTGATAATATCACTATTCTAGGAGGGTATCTAGGCCATTTCGATGTCAGACTTGTAATTTTCATGAACAACGCAAACAGTAATTTCACGTTGTGCTTTATTGCCGACTGCTTGTGTTGGCTTTGTTCGCTCAAACGCTCTCAAATTTAATTAGGTTAAAAAACGCGTTCCTCCTCCCGACTGAATTCTTCGTCACCATTACGCCACTCGTGTTTTTTTTGAAAGAAAAGAAAAAAAAGCACATCGGCTCTCGGAGTCGCAGCCAAGGCAGCTGGGAATAACAATCGGCGAGGCGAAAGAAAAACATCCACTCTTTAAACCTCAAATGCGCAACGAGCGTCCACGAACGTCACGCGAACATATCTTGCATATATACCTCGAGTGCTAATCCGTAAGAGTACGTCAGATAGTCATGCTTGTTTTTTTTCTTCATTTTTTTTTCCTTTTCTTTTCTATGAAATCGCGAATGAGATGATGCGCGCTTTTAACGGTTCGACATTGCGTCGTTACGTAACGACTCGCTCCCTCGACCAAGTTTTCGATCAAACACTTGCGTTGACGTAACGTAGATCAATTTTATTTTATTCGTCGCGCTGTTTGCCCCCGTCGCAAATCATTACCTGTTCCTGACGGAAGTCGACGGAACGGTCGGTCTAGAGTGAATTATCATCGCAGGACAAACCGAATGCCGTCTTTTTTGTTTTTCTCATCATTTCGTTTTGTTTTGTTTTATTTATTTTTTTTCTTTCACCTACAGTGTGCAATTCGACGCGCAGCGAAAGCGCGCGTTTTTATCGCGGGCCTAGGCGCGATAAATCGTCGAGCATCTCAGCCTTCGCGCCGGCGCTATTTATCAGCGAGCGCGTCTCCCTCGAAATCCATAATGCCGTCGTCCAATTAGGCGTACGCTCGTCGCGAGATTGCCGCGCCGATCGCTCGAGGGAATGACTGCCCTGTCGTTGTCGTTTGAAGATCAGGTGCGACGCGAACGATGCGATGTTCGCCGAGCGCGTCGCGCGTCAACTGCGCTCGGCTATTAATGGAACTATTTGGATTCGTGGCTTGTATCTCTTGGGCGCGGGCGCTTCGCTTCTGCTTCGCATCGATCGGCCGCGCGTGCTCGCTACGGCGGGACGAGACCGGGGAGGACTCCTCGCGGTTCGCGTGACTGGACGGCACGGCGGCAAATTGCCCGTCGAGCTCCGCGTTCGCCTGGCAATGAGCGCGGTCACGATGCAGGCGGGCGTCGGATCGCGCTTGACGAGCGACAAGCAACGAGACCGGCCTCGCGCGAGCGTTCCCTCGGCTTCTACCGAAAAGTCGTCCGCGAGCCGATTGCCGAGTGCACTGACATGCGTGTCGGTGCGTGGCCATATCGCGATCGCGAGAGCCGACGACTAGTCGCGACGGAGGTGCGAGACGTCGTACGACTGGTTACGCAAGCCGTGGGGTGGCTCGTCGTCGTCGTCGTCGTCGTCGTCGTCGTCGTCGTCGTCGTCGTCGTCGTCGTCGTCGTCGTCATCATCGTCGCGGTGGCGACGCAGCTGAGGCAATTCGGAAATCGGCTCTACGCGCTGTTTGCGCAGAAATAACAATGACGACGCCGCGGGGCAATGTTGGCCGTTCGACGCCAGGCCGCTGCCGCTGTTGTTTCGCGTGCTCTGCTTTCGTCACGGCGCGCCGCCTCGTCGTCCTCTCTCGCGGCTCTGCGTCGCTGCTCTGGCCCGACCGGCTCCCCGGGATCGTCCTCGGCCGGGCGAAAAAACCGGGCAGGACGTGGTCAAGAACGACGCTCACGCGCTTCCGCACGCGCGTCGTCCTCGCGCGTCGCGGCCCCCGAAAGAACAAAGCAAACAAAATTCATCTGACCGGGGGGGGGGGGGGAGGAGAGGAAAACCGGCAGCGGCGAAGGAGCGCATGTGCGCGCGCGCAAATTGGTTCGGGCTCTCGGCGCGCGAAGGTGGGAGAGCGGGCGACGCGCACACACGCGCCTCGCGTGTGTAATTGGCGCGGGGAGCAGGGCGCGCACCACGTGACGTGTCGGCGCGGAGGAGCATCTCGGCCGATAATTTCCTTATCACGTGCCAGTCGTCCGCTGGCAACCGCCGAAAAAGCTCTACGCGCGCGCGAGTGTCTGTTGCTCTCGCTCTCTCTCTCTCTCTCTCTCTCAGATTTTTTCACTCTATCACGCGCACCAGTACATCGCAGGACGTATAAAGCCGCGCGATCGCGCGACCAAAGTGCTTGTGCTCCCGTGTAACGATGGTGCAGATCAAGTTCTTCAACGTCGTCGACAAGCGTAATCCCGTAAGTCTCGCGATCGTTTGGCGGACGGGACTCTGGCCCCCGAGAGCGGCGAATTCCGATCACGGTGGGGCGAGGGACAGCGGGAGGCTGGCGAGGCGCAGGGTCGATCAGCTAATTACGCTCGGGCGAGAGGCCGCGCGAGCGAGCGCTTATCGCACGCCGCTGGAATGTCGATGATTATCGTCGCGATCTCGCCTTCGCGATTCGGAGCGAGGAATGCCGACTCGCTCTCGCCGTCGCTCTCTCCGTCTCGGCCGGCTTCGAGGGCCGGAGTAAGGCTGCGCTTCTCTCTCTCTCTCTCTCTCTCTCTTGCGCGCGCGCGCGGGCGTACGCGGGGATACGATGACACAATGCCGCGAAATCGCGTCGTCAAGTTCAGAGCGTTAGCCGCGAGCGCGGCGGGGCAGGTCTCGATTGGCCGTGACGTCGGGCGGAAGAGCAGCGCCAGCAGAGTGGAAGGAAGCTAGCCGCGGCGCGATGCCTGCAGCTTTGCGGCGATCGACGAGCGAGCCGATCGTGACGCGTCGCGCGGCCCTCGAAGGGTTTCGCCAATCCGATTTGCCGGGCACGCGCGTAAGGCCGCCGCCAGCACGCGGCTCGCGACGCGCACTCGCCGACCCGACGTCGGAGCGCGATAGTCCAGCTGAAGCTCAACATCGCCGCCTACTTCAAAAAGGTATTCGCGCGTGACGGCCAAGCTCCGACGGCCGCGCGACTCGGGGCTGACCGACGGGGGCCCGTTGCGTACAACCGAGCGAGGAGACGGAAAGGGCAACGCACGCGCGCACGACCGCTTAACCGAGCTTCCGTTTGCTTGCAGCACCCCGGAATCACGGGACTGAAAAATCTCGGCAACTCTTGCTACATGAACAGCATCATCCAGTGCCTGAGCAACACCTGTCACTTGGCCAATTATTTCAATCACAACCAGTACAGCAACGATCTCACTAAAAAGAACGACAAAAATGCGTCGGGCTACGTTGCCGAGGAGGTGGCCCAGGTCATCAAAGCTTTATGGAGAGGACAGTACAAGAGCATTTCACCGAGAGACTTGAAGGTTCGTTGAACGTTCGCGTTCCTCGATTACGACCAAGACTAGCGTTTTCGTTGACAGGTGGTCGTCGGCCAGTACAAATTTCAATTCGAGAGCTACGATCAACAAGACTCTCACGAGTTCCTGATGTTCTTACTCGAATGGATGCACAACGATTTGAAGCAGGTGCGTTGCCCCGTTCGCCGTCGGGACTTGAGACTTGGAACTAACGAAAGCCGCGCTCCTATTTTTCCTTCTTTCAGAAGAACAAAGTCTCGTACAATAGAGAACTGACCGTGGCCGAAAAGGAATGGGAAAAGTCATGGGAAGGTCAGAGCTCGATCATATCGAACTTATTCTACGGTCAGCTGAGATCGACCATCGAGTGTACCACCTGCATGCAAACCAGCACCACTTACGAGACGTTCAACAGCTTAACGATGTCTCTACCGACAACGAACAAATGCACGCTAGACGTAAGTTTCCGAAAGTGCGCGGACAAAAGTAAACCGACGAGTCGCAGGTGTATTGGATAATAATGTTGCTCTTGCTCTGTAAACAGGACTGCGTGAAAAAATTCGTGAGTGGTCAGAAGGTGTCCGGCTGGAAGTGTCCGAATTGCAAGGCACCGCGGGACGGTGTCAAGAAATTCGATATAGCAAAACTTCCGCACACGATAATTATCCATCTCAATCGTTTTGGCGACTCGGGTGGCTGGCTCGAGAAGAAGAACACGGCTGTCGATTTCCCACTCATGCAATTCGATTTGAAACCATACGTCGTCGCCGATTCCGATGACAATTCACCGTCGAGCCAATATAATTTGTACGCCATGTCCAATCATTACGGCACGATGGACGGTGGACATTATACTGCTTACTGCAAGAGTGTCACGCAGAGAAAGTGAGTAAAAAATTTGAACTGAATTTCGGTGTTGTTTGGATTTAAAAAATGATACGTAAGGCAATTTATAATCACGCCTGAACTTGAGAAAATTGGGTGACTATTCTATTTTTGTACGCGCGTTATCTAAACAATCACACAATTGCGTCATACTCTCATTGTATAACTCATTTTCGCTCATTATTCCGCCTTCGATTAAAAAGATGTTCCTGTTTTAACTTGCGAAAAAAAGCTCGAATTCGTTTAAAATTTCATTGGCGAACGATTTACATAACCAAATTTATTTTTTTTTTCGTTTTCATAGATGGTACAAGTACGACGATCACACGGTAAGCGAAGTGCCACCGAATCAAGTAAAGAGTCAAAGCACGAGTGCGTATCTTTTATTCTACTCGTTGGTGTCAGCGGAGAGAACGATCCCGAACAGTTAATGATGACTTAATCACTTACAAAAAAATAAGGGACGAGAGATAAACGGACTGCGTTATGACGTTATACGATGATAATATGCATAACGACTAATTTACTATCGAGTATTGCTTCTTTTCGCTTTGCACTTATGAAAAGAAAAACTCGACTAAAAAAGCGAGTCTGGGGCCTTAGAAATTGTTTTTTCTTCTATTTTGCTACTTGACGTTTTATTATGTTTTTTTTTTCACATTACACTCACACGCGCGCGCGAATGTTTGTTGTAAATTTTATTGGCTGTTAGCTCGAAAGAAAAAAAGAAAGAAGAAATCCGCTTGGTGTTTTGTTTTTGTACATAGTATTATCGTAACACACATACTCGCCTAATGTTTCGACAAGGAAACATTAGCGACAATGACAAAATCAACTTTTGTGACATAATTAATGTCTTATAATTTTGATGAAAGAAAGGAAAAAATCACGAAATTTGGTGCTTTGTAAGATGAACTTTGTAAATATGTACATAGAGATAACTCAGTGACGAAAAAAAGAACATATGTATATTTTTCTTTTTTTCCTTACGCGCGAGAACAATTATTGTTAATTCTTGTTGCGATGATGAAAGTAATGTGTTTTTGAACAATTTCGCTTAGTTTCATTGTCTTATTTGTTCAGTATTGCATTTATTTATAAAGCAAAGGAGAAAGTTGATGGGAAAAATATTGAATTAAAGGCTACCTTTTTCAGTGTTATTATTCTCTTTTTTTCGAGGAAAAATATGTTTTACTATGATTTTTGTGTAAAACGACGAAAAAAGCTTTACAGGAATTTATTTTTGGTTACATAAGTTGCCTGTTTAGAATTTAACTATATCCGCTTTACGTCTATGTGTAATTATTATCGCAAATTATTGTTACAAAGAAAAATCGTCATTTAATATTTTACGCTAGATGCAATGCTATTTGATAATAAAATAATAAAAACCATAATCGTATGAAATTGTTTTTCAATGATTATTTATTTGTTTCCTTGATTTATAAAAATTAATTCACTCTTAACAACATTTATAACAAACATAATAATATTCTATAATAATCACACGCATAACCCATCACCTCCAACACTTACATCTATTAAGATTAATACTTAAGTGAAACTCTGTGGAAACTAATAAATTTACAACCAGTCTCTAGGATTCTTCAAAACTTCAATTAACTGCCCTTCTCTTGTATTTGATTTTGGCTCATGCATGTATTCCCATCTAGCAGTCAAAGGTAATGACATTAAAATACTCTCATACCTAGCACCTGGAGTATAAAGTCCAAACTTGGTTCCTCTGTCATAAATTAGATTGAACTCTACATATCTACCTCTCCTTAACAATTGCCATTGTCGTTCAGCATAACCATAGCCATCATTTTTGTGTTGCTTCACAAGTGGGATATATGATGGAATTACAGCTTCAGCACATGACTCGACAAATTTGAAAGCCTCTTTCTGATCCGGTGTATCTAAATCATCAAAAAATATACCTCCAACACCTCTTCTTTCTCCTCTGTGAGGTATATGAAAGTAATCATCGCACCATTTCTTGAATTTGCTGTAGTACGATGGATCATGCTTATCACATGCCTGTTGGAGTGTTTTATGGAAATGCTTGGCATCTGCTTCATTCAAATAGTAGGGTGTCAAGTCAGTACCTCCCCCAAACCACCACTGTTTAGAACCATCTTTGTTTGTCACCTCAAAGTATCTGTAGTTGAAATGAATGGTAGGCACCTACACAATAGCACATCAATAAATTAATCTTATATAATTAGTTTTACTTTCATTCACAATCTTACATAATTAGTGATTAAAAAATATCTTACCATTGGATTCCTGGGATGAATAACAGAACTGACACCAGCAGCAAAGAAAGGTAAAGCACCTTCATCCATAGTCTTACCTCTAGCTCTCATTTGCTGTACAGCATTAGAAGGTAATGTACCATTGACCACTGAAATATTAACTCCAGCTTTCTCAAAAACATTGCCATCCTGAAGTACACAAGTTATACCTCCACCGCCTTCCTTCCTAGTCCATCTGTCAACTTTAAATTTGGTTTCAAATTCTTCCAGAGATTCCAAAGATTTAACAACATCTGCTTGAATTTTCATTATTAATAATTCCATTTTAGTCTTCATGTCATCTTTGTTCTTTGTCAAGTGTTCAATGCTTGTTATAGGCTCCGCCATAAAATGCTGAAGGTCCAATTCTGATTGGGCTGCATAGACATTGTCATTAGATGAACTGTAAACTGCTACACTAGCTGCTACCAGTCCAGCTCCAAGGTATCTGAATTTGTAAACTGTGGTTCTGAAAGTTTCATTGGTCACTACAGTTTGTAGGCGACTCCAGCTTTTTAAAAGTTTAAATGCCATTATAAGTCTGTAATTAGAAAACAATATTTTAGAATTTTCAAATTACATTGCAATGTTTATTTTTCACTGAAATTAATTGATTTCCGTATTGATAAATTGATTTTTGTATTGTTCCCTTTGATGAAACACGTGATACATAAAATACTTGAATGACGAAAAAAGTAAACAATATAAACATGAAAATATCAATTCAGATTATCGATTAAACAATCGCAAAAACTCTACTAGAGCACTCGTAATCGGAGCGTTCTAGTAAAGTTTTTTGCTATTATTATAATAAATCTTCATGTGATTTATCAAATACAATTTACCACAGCTATACCTGTTACCTGATTCTTTTGAACCGGCACTAAAGTAAGTTTCTTTGTCACGTTTGCCACAAGACCACATACCCAATTTCAGGTCATTTTAAGGTTCATTCACACCTACACCTTATCAGTCTAAGTAAACATTACGTAAAAATTTATAAAAACTATTCATGTATATTCTAAAATTGTAATTGCTCAATGTCCAATTAGCTGACTGACTTTCTGTTTAACAAAAAAAAATGTCACTCGTATTTTTCAACTGCAAAATGAAGTTACAAAGGCCCTCGCCACATATGCGCATACGCGCGCGTACGAGGGCGTACAAACGTGTTGTACAAATCGCTAAAAATTTTGATAGTGCCAACAACAGCAAGTTACTACTATTCCTCGCATGTCCCAAACGAACACACTTACTCCCAGAACAAACGTACCATAACGCTATATTATTGAAGGTTATGATACGTTTGTTCCGGGAGTAAGTGTGTTCGTTTGGGGCATGCGAGGAATAGTAGTAACTTTCTGTTGTTGGCACTATCAAAATTTTTAGCGATTTGTACGCGTTTGTATGTACGCCCTCGTACGCGCGCATATGCGCATATGTGGCGAGGGCCAAATAAACATGTAAAAATTCCTCCAAGTTAACATCTTGTTGGCCGTCGATAAAATGCCTCGCAATGATACCATCTCAAAGTACAAAGATCACCTTGATCTAATTAACAATAAATTGACACCTGTTCTCCAACAATAAGTGCATTTTTTTATCGCTCGTTACAGCCATAATAAAATTCAATAAACACTTCTCATACATAGTTATATTTCACATTAAAAAAGCAAATCTAACCTCAAAATAACAAATACAAGAGAGGGCGACATCAGTCTCAATAGAGGTGAGAGGTGAGCTGTCTCTTTCTAACATGGCCGCAAAGGAACTACAGCGTGAGAGCCAGTGGTGATGACGTCCGTGTAGTTCGGTTTTCCTCGGTTAGCACCACAAGAGACAGCTGTGCTTTAGTGTGTATCCTCGACGGTCGTGGCTCGTCCTCGTCCAACTGCCAGCAAACATGATGAACATGTGGAAAGTGCGTGAACTCATGGACAAGGCGTGAGTTGTGCTTACATTATTTCATGCTTCTTTAAAAAAATCGTAACCTTACGTTTGTGCACGAAAGACGGTTTTTCCTCAAGGATATATACTGCAAAGGCATTATCTCCACATACTCTCACTGGTTTTTACACTCATGTTATTGTTATGTATTGCTTGACTACACTGATATTTGTGATCAGGATGCGAATGAGAGCTTCCATACTGAGTTTTGATATCTGAGTTATTACTGAATAAAGTGATTCAGTGTTGTGGTTTCATATTTTGCATTGACTGTTCTTAGGAAAATTATTTCGAAACAACATCATGTACTGTTTATAGAAACACTTGGCTGTTCTGCTTTCCTTCTCCTCTTCATTCCAGAATAGTTATTCTTATCGTCTTATGCACAAGGTTGAGAAACAGATACTACTTCTATTTTTAGTTTGAAAAATAAGTACATCATAGAACTACCTGTTATTTCAAAGTAATGATGTTCCATTTGAAAGTAAAGTAACATAGCAATTTATTTTTCAAGAAGTAATAGTTTAGTCAAGATAAGAAAGCCTGAGGAAATCCAAATCCATCATATCATACTTGAACTCAATTCTCAGAGCAACAAAGCGGAGTTTAAAATTGACGTTGATGAATATTTTTAGTTTAACTTATCTCTTTCTTGTAAATCAGCAAAAATATCTAGGGATCAAATTGTAACTCTTGTAAAAAAAGACGTGATTTCACCAATGAGCCTGATTAAATCAAAATCCATTACACGATAATTGAGCCTAACTTCATGAGATACATGCTCGATTTCTTCTCATTAAGACGCAGTCAGGGTCAAAGTATTGGTAATTCAGTAGGAATTGCACAAGGAATCTCAGGTGACTGTCTCCATGCAAAAACCTGTTTTGGCAACTGCAACTTTCTGCAGAAAATGTTTACATGATAGACCTCTTCTACACTGGTTTTTTCTTACTTGTGTCCCAATTGTATTGCTGTTTTTTATGATTGATTTCTTTACGAATCTTTCGTTTGATCGCCGTTCACACAAAATCACCGATTACGTTTGCTTATCGTGCGAAAAAGAGAATTAAGCGTTTATCAGGACTTTCGATAACGAGAGTAAATAAAAGAAAACGATCTTTCGAATTTTACAACCGCAGAGATTGCATTCCAGTAACGAGTTACAGAAAAAATACATCTTTAGCAACGCTTAACGATTTGACATTGAGAGTAAAAGAAATTCGTTTTTTCGAGTTGTCGACGTCGACGCCTAATGGTATCTCTCGCTCGCTTAATTTTCGTTTCACGATGCTCGCTATCTTCCGCATTATGTTGCTCGCATTTCCTTCCCCTTTTATTTTTCACGAGCATTATAACGGCATATGCCTTGCTGAACGAAAACACCGCCGCAACGAGCGAGAGAGAAAAAACGACCGTCTCGCTTGCGTAATTCGCGATCTTATTTAATCCCATTCTCTTTCTCTCTCTATACATATATATAGGTATATATGCAAATATATATATATATATCGCGATGAAAAAACAGCAGTTTTCCGAGCATCTGCAAGATAATTGTGTGTCAAACAGGACAAACGTCATGATGAACTACACTGACACCGAAGCCAAAGTACGCGAAGCGACGAACGACGACGCTTGGGGTCCGACCGGTAAGCGACAAAAATTGCAGCAGCTTAACGACCGTCTCTGCGCGCATAAACAGCGGCTCGTTTCGTTTTCGCCTCGCAGGTGCCATGATGCAAGAGCTCGCCCAAGCGACCTTCACGTACGAGCAGTTCCCGGAAGTGATGTCGATGCTCTGGAAGCGCATGCTGCAGGATAACAAGCGCAACTGGCGACGCACCTACAAGGTATTTACAGAGCGATAATGATCTTCGTGCCGGCGAGCGCGCGACTCGCTCGAAAGGGAAAACGTAAATCGCTTCGGGCGAGTGACAATTGCGCGGCGCGACCTTTCTTGCGCTTTCGCGCGCGCGAAATGTGCGCCCGAATCGATGGCGCGTGGGTTTCTCTCTCCCGAAAGCCGACAATTAACTTCTGTTGTGCAAACACACGGGCAGCTCGATGTTTTACCATACGGCTGTGTGTGAAATGAATCCTCTCGTGCGTGGCAACGCGACAGATGTTATCTTTACGCAATTACGAAGATAAAGCGCATCTACGAAAGTAAAAAAAGAAAAAAAAAAAAAAAAACACGCACACACGCAAAAGAAAAACATCTCGCTCTATTCACTCTAATTCACTCTGGTAATAACATTTTCAATAATGCCCCGCAATAACCAGTCGCATAACCCATCACCTCCAACAATTACATCTATTAACGTGAATAAGTTTTTAGTACTTAAGTGAAACCTTAGAAGACTAATAAATATGAGTCTTCGGTTTTTTTTTAATTTCCTCCCAGTCACTTCTGCTGCTCAACTATTTGGTCCGTAACGGCTCCGAGCGTGTCGTGACGTCGTCTCGCGAGCACATCTACGACTTGCGCTCCCTAGAAAATTACACGTACATCGACGATTTCGGCAAGGACCAGGGGATCAACATTCGTCACAAGGTGCGCGAACTGATCGATTTCGTGCAAGACGACGAAAAGCTGCGCGAGGAACGCAAGAAGGCCAAGAAAAACAAGGACAAGTACATCGGAATGTCGAGCGAGGCGATGGGTGTGCGCGCGGGCTTCGGCGGAGTAAGCAGTGGCAATCACGAGAGGTGGATGGATAATCCCAAGTGGACGGGAAGTGCTGCCAGAGAAGGCGGCGACGGTTATAACGAATGGGATCGCGGCAGTCCTAGGGCCAAAGGTTTCGAGGATGCCAACAGGTGAGATCATAAACGCGTGCTGCTGACGGAGTAGTTGGCTTTGATAAGATAAAGGCTTGAGTAACTTGAGATGACGATGCTTATTTTTTCTTCTCCAACAATCAGATTGTTTGCAGGTAGATTTGATGGTTACGTGGAGGTCGTTTCTTATACGAATAAAAATTTATTCAACGCGTTTGAATAATGCGATTATATACGATTATATACTATTATCACGTGGACTCCAAAACTAAATGTAATGTTTATAATTTTACAGCGATGATGGCGAGCGAGAAGATTCAGACAATGAAACGCGCACAAGTCCAAGGCGAAACCCCAGCACAATAGCAGGAGTGACAGCGACAGTCGGTGAACGTCGCGAATATAGGGACACCGCCGAGACAATGGAACGAGCACCAAAACCAACGACATCGCCAACGCCAAAAGCACCTAGGACGATTAAGAAAGTTGACCTCGGTGCCGCAGCTCATTATGGAAAGGATCAACAGCAGCAGCAGCAGCAACCGTCGAACTTGATGAGTTCACCGGTAAAACAGCCTGCGCAGAGGAGCAAGAGTGATATTTTAAATGAGATTTTTGATATGCAAAATGATAACGGCACAGGTGAGAAGATTCATAAAACGAGATTACTGTAATTGACAGAAAAATAGTTTAATTTTAATTTTTGTTTGATAGTAACCAAAGCAGCGGAGGACGATGACTTCGACCCTCGAGCTGACAATTACGCTCCATTGTCACAATCGAACCAACCAACATCTGAATTCGGCGACTTCGCCTCTGCATTTGGAACCCCACCAATGGCGCAAGTGAATAAACCTAAAGATGATGAATTTGCCGATTTCACTTCAGCCTTCGATTCTAGTGTTACGATTTCGCAACCACCATCTCAACAACAGCAACCACAAGTTTCCCTATTAGGAGCAACAATTCCAAATATTGGTAATCCTATGACAGATAATCTGATGAGTTCGATCGGCAATACAGATTTCGGTGGTGGTAACGATCTGTTCAATACCATGCAGACACAGAGTTTTACCAATAAGCCACAGATTACAAATAATAGCAACAATAATACGAGTGAGTATATTTTATCAAACTTCTGTATCCTCTATTTTTATACTAAATATACTGAATATAATACGATCGAAGTAAAATATAGAGGTGAAATCAAACAAACCTATATATTTATTTTACAGCAAATACAGACTTGCTGTCAGATCTAACCAGTTTCGCCTCATCAATGCCAGCAGCGAACAATCTAAACAACGCGAACCTCTTCGCTTCCGAGCCTTTCAACAACACAGGTAAGCAAAATAAAATTCTCATCTCCTCCAAACAGACACACATTCATACATAGATTAAACACTTACACAACATATACGTACACATCGTGTGTTAGCATGCGCGCGAACTCTTTGATATAATGCCGCCAAGTCGGCCTTTCCTTCTAGCTCATCGGCTGCTGGATACACTTCGCTGGTTCGTTAGTAACAGAAGTCAAATAGCTCTGAAGAAAGTACGTGGAGAACTAAAGAAGTACGTCGAATATCTGCCAGGAACTTTGACGGAACAGAAGTTGGTGGGATTAGACGAAGAGGAACGAAAGATTGACCCGTTGATGTACAGTCGAGTATTGGAGACTTTAGTGGAGACTTTCGATGTCAATTGGCCGCTGTATAATGGAGAGCTTGATGATTCTATTAAGAGAATTTTCGTTGTAGAAGGCTCGGATTCGCAGGTAATGTACGAGTCATTGTTAGCTCTCACGCAGGCAATGAAACAAACTGAATATCCTAAAGTCATCGCTGCTGTTGGACGTCTTCTCGAAGAATTGATGAAAAGCGATGCTCTATTCTCTGCTTTAGTCACGTCCAGTCGCATCACTGACCTAAGTGACTTTGAGAAAAATACCGAAGATGAACTGTGGCAAGCTATTATTCAACTCATAGTGTCATTGCCGAATCGAGTAGCGAACAAAATGCAGAAAAACCTCCCGGATACATTCAAGCTCAAAAGTTTTACGAACCTTCTCAGCTTTCACATAGCTCGAGCGATACATTTTCTCAATGAAAGTAAAGTAAATGTCGACGGAAGAATTTTATCAATGCTATTCGGCAAGATGTTCCTAGTATTGAGTTCCGATGATCTCAAACCACTAGTTGATATTATTGTACTCTGGTGCAAGTCCCGCGTTAGTGAGATGAGATCTATAGTGCAGAGTATATTATTCGGAATTGATACACACAGTATTGAAAATCTTGCTGTGCAGATTCTCAAACATCCATGTTTCGTTTCTGAAATTCTCGAAAATCTAATCAGGAATGACAACTGGAGACACACGTTTACTGTGAGAATACCCCTGATGACATGGTACAACGACGATCGTCTTATCTATAACTTGGTGTCCTTGTTACGCAAAGTACAAACGAGTGACGATCGTCTACTCTTTGATTTAACTATAAAATTGTTGGATGTTTGGGGTGATCAAAGTGCACTGAATCACACGAGTTTCGATCAACATCTATACATCACGAAATTAATTATTCTGTCGGTGAAACATATGGTAGGTCATCTGTCGCCAAGTGAGAAAAATGAGATTCAGAAGCTATTATTTTCCGGAATACCAACGCACTTGGGTTCGACGGAAGTGAATGTACGTGCAGTTGGTATGATTACCGGTGAGATGCTTACTGAATTATTAATTACGTTAAGCGACGCTGCTAAACTGAAATTCGAATATGATGGGATGGAAAAGGATACGTTACTGCTGGTGAAGGCGTTGAAGAATATAGAGGTGCCGGTGTACGAAAATAGAATGGATGAAGAGTTGATTGTTGGCGAGATTGAATTTCCAAATTTGGGAAACAAGAGAGTTTACGAATTGGGAATCGAGTGTGGAATTCTAAAAAATCATGCCAAGCAAGAAACCAAACCTAACATAACAGAAACAAAAGAACCGTATAAGAAAATAGAAAAAGAAGTATCTCAATCACCAGTAACACAAGTCGAAGAAGAACTCGACAGTGATGATGATCTCGTGCCATATGATTTATCGAATGATCGGCCTGACATCGAAAAGTTCAAACCACTATACCTGCGCGATCTACGAGATAATCTTGTCAATGCACCATCAAATAATCTAGACGATCTAAACGTCTTTTCCGAAACACTGAGAGTTAGCGAGGAATTGATCATCGCTCAACTAGGCAATGATGACGAGAGTTTTGCAAAAGAGTTGCTAGAGATATTTTTGAATTTACAGGACAGATACGCGACGGAGGATTTCGAGGTGCTGACTTTCAAAGCTTGCGTAGCGATTGTATCGATCTACCCACAAGCTTGTGCTAAATATTTATGCCAAGAATTTCACTCAGAGTTGAGTAAATATTCCGTGCAGCATAGGCTGACCATGTTAAATGTACTGTGCGAGGCTGCTAGAAAATTATCCGCTGTTGAAATAAAGGAAGAGGAACAAAAGACAACGAAGAAGACTAAGAAGAATATCTCGAAACCTGTAAGTTTGCATATCGAAATTGATAAGTCGAAGATATATGAAACACTATACGACGATGATTTCGATGATCCACTCGAAGCTATGCAACCATCCGTCGATTGGTACGAGATAATTCAACAAAGAATCGACTCGAAAACTCGTCGTTTCGCCCATGAGACGAAACTTCAAAAATCAACCGTCAACAAATTTTACAACCACGTGTCATCGTTCTTCTTCCCACTCATTCATGGATTCTCCAAGCACTCGTTTCTCTACTCTCTACCAGCAAACTATCGCGATCAAGAGAACATTCTTCTCACAAGATTTTTAGAATCGCTAGCAACGATCATGGCCTGCGCGCAGAACTGTCCTGTGGCTGTTAAGATGGCTAAAGAAATTCTTGAACTCGCCTGGGTTTTAAGATACCATGACGATGCAAAAGTGCGATTAGCGGTGATGAAATGTGTAGCTGCTACGTTACTTAGTATACCAGAGTATGAAGTGCAGGGAGAGTTACTTAGTGCTTTTATGGAGATCAAAGAATGGCTTGCAGATGTTACAAGAGAGACTATGAAGGGTGATTGCGACGAAAATTGCAGAGAATTGGGAAGACATGTGATGTATCTTGTCGATTCAATTCTTCGACGGGCGGTTAATGATTTCGTGAATTGATTTCAAAGAACTACAAATAAAAACTATAACGTTAAGGCGTTGAACCAATGTATATTATTTTTATACTTTATCATGTGAAAGCGTCGATTTTTAAATGTATAAAATAATAAATAAATAATTTTCCCCGCTAACATGCTGTATACATTCGACTAATAATCTCACACTTTACACTTACAAAAAATATACGAAAGATTGGTTTTACAAAATTTTATTTTAACAGGCATCATACCCACGAGCTTGCTAACGCCAATATCTGCACAAACGCAAACCAATAACAGCCACCCGACGACGAACGATCAGTCAAAGATACAAGTCGGCTCCACGTGGAAAGGCGCAGGTTTAAACATCGATCTTGATAATATTATGGGTAGTAAAAACAAGTCTACGGGACCTGCACCTACTATGAATCAACTCGCCAGCAATAGTCCTCAACATAAAGCCCAATCTCCTCACGGTAAATATATACTCTAT
This sequence comes from Phymastichus coffea, assembly GCF_024137745.1. Classification (NCBI taxonomy): domain Eukaryota; kingdom Metazoa; phylum Arthropoda; class Insecta; order Hymenoptera; family Eulophidae; genus Phymastichus; species Phymastichus coffea. Next base: position 139,043 of record NW_026706909.1, on the reverse strand, counting down.
AGAGCGATGTAAGTTTCGGATAGACTATATATTTTATAATTTATCATTAGGTATGTCAACCATGGGTTTCATGTCGCCATTGCAACAACAATCGCCGAACGCAACATTCTTTCCCGCATTTCAATGATTTTCAATGATCGAAACGACGACAATGCCTTAACAGCATCACATTCCTGAGCTAATCCCCAATCAGTGCCAGCCAGGTCTCCTTTTATCTTCCCTTTTAAAGGATATTAAAAACTACATCAAAACGAATACAGAATAGCACGCATGTCAACATAAAAATGTTGTACAGGCAAGAAGTTTTATACATATTGTAAAAAGTATGAAAGAAAAAAAGGAGATTGAAGCGATAATAATTAACGGTTCACGAAAAAGAGAGAACCCATTTTAAGATTTTACCGTTAGTATGAAAGTACGTCGGACGAATAATAACGTGCTTCCCCCATTCCTAAACTTTTAACTAGACCGAGTCGTAAACCTCTACTTTTGCACCCCTTCCCCCTCGCCCTTTTTTAATACGTGTGATCTTAAACGTGTAGTTTTTGATGATGAAAATAAGAGAGATGTGTATAGTTTTGTTTCTTTAAAAAACAAAGACGTTCATTTTACTTTTTCTTGATTTGTCTTTTGATCATTGTTGAGTGATGGGTAACACGGCGAGTCTACGATGCCAACTTTTTGCATTTTAGATTTAAGAAGGTATGCTTTTATACGTTACTTTTTTGTACATACAAAATGAGAGATACATAACAATTTCACGAGGAAGTTTGAAAAAGAAACAAATATAAATGTTTTGCTAGAGAACCTTTAGATAATGCTTGAAAATCACAAGTGATTTTTTGCCTTGTTTAGACGTAGACTTTAACTACGAAATCAATAGGAACAAGTATATAGTTGAAATTAAATTGTAATACAAAAGATGTTCGATGTAGGAAAACCCTGTTTATAATGTAAAATTGTAATTTATATTTTGAAGAAAGATAGCGAATTTTAAAGTCTGCGTCTAAAACAAGTCAAAGAGAAAAATTTTTTTGGAGTCAGACTTCGGCAGAAGTGTGAGGTTGTGTCACTCAAGTGCACAAGTCTAGATAGTTTATTTTTTCTGTTGGATAAATATATTACAGATATATGCACTATTGACTATTTTTTACTTTGTACACGATGCACGTCAATCGGGACATATCGTTCACCAGATTATACAATGAGAGAAACACATCATTTTAAAGAAAAGAAAACTTAGTGTTTAAGGATTTGATTAACAGCTAGGTTTGCCAAGTTATAATCATCTTTCTTTGTTAACGATGATATGCTTCGTCACTTGGCTGTCTCTTCGCCCCTCCCTAGAAAAAATCTTTTAATGTTGTTTGTTAAGTGGGATACGTCAATAGAGTCCAAGTGACAAAGTCAGCATATAACATAATGTGTAATAGTTTAGTTTGTAAAATGAATGTAGTCTTGGAATAATAAACTTTTCAACAGTTGCAATTGGAAGAAAGAAACCTCGAGAAATAAAAAACGAGACTGAAAAAACTTGTTATTTGTAAATACGTGAATGGAGTGACAAAAAGCTGCAATAAATAAATGAATTTATTCCTGTAATTAACAATAATTCATTATATTGAGAAAAAAAGACAAGAATTTAACTCGATGCAGCTTATTAAATAAAAAACCTAATAATTTTTTTTTGTATTTAGCTTTTAAGATCACTAATGTTTAAGAATTGTAATTATTGTTTTAAGTATTTATATACTTATATGTTGCAGTATGCTATGTCTTCATTAAATGCTCATGGTGCTGGTATTAACATGGTTTTTCTTGATTTTACACTCTTATTTTTGTTTTTACGAAATATTTGATGAAACTTTTACGTTTATTAATTTGATGATAAATGAGAAAAATGTTAAATTTTTTTAATCTTTAATGTTTGAGTTCTTGAATAAAAAATAAATAACTTTATCGCTGTATTGTTTATTATTCTTTTTCCTATCCTCAAATAAGTAACAACTGTTTCTTCAAACTTTCATTTTATTAAGTTTAAAGTACAAATTAGAAAAATATTCTATAACCGAATATTTTTTACTCTAAGATTTAAGATTTTTTGTTATAATGAATCAAATTTAAATTACTTCAGAAAAACAGGCAATTCTATTCAATTCCAGGAGAAAAAATGTGTTGATCCAAATGTCATTATTTAAAAGAAAAAATAGCTTCACCTAATAAGCGTCATAATAAATTTTGATCAATAAGAAAGAAGTTACGTAACAAAATGCTTATTTACATAGGTCAATGTACTGTGAAAACTTTCACAGAAAGTTTACATAAACTATTTACTAATTTGAACATCCATACAAGATGGTTGACAAAGTTTTTTTAAAAAAAGTATATAAAAAATCTTTACTCTTCTTCTTCACGATTCTTCGACTTTTTCTTCTTCTTTTTCTTCTTTGGAGCCTCATCCTCACCGTCAACATCCATTGCCTCAACAGTTGTATCTCCATTTAACTCAACTGTTCCATTCAAAGTTCCATTACTATTCAATTCGCTCTTTCTCTTTTTATCCTTTTTCTTCTTTTTCTTTAGACTCTCTTCCTCCATTGGTATTATGGCCGAAGCTTCTTCAATGGCTTCCTGCATAACTTCAATATTCTTCTTAGGAACATCTCCAGTTTCATAGAATTTCAATCTGTCTTCAACCTATCAAAAATGAATACAATATAATCTCGTTTACAGTTCAATCGATATGAACGCCATCTTTCGTAATCAACCAACCTGTTGTCTCAGTTTTTCTCCAAATACATTGCAAGGAGTTTCAGCAAAGCAATCTATCCTCGAAGCAATAGAGCATTTGTTTGCCAAATACCTCGAGATCCTACCCTTGTTTTTGGTACCTGCTCGGCCAATAAATGTAGAGTGGAACAACAAACCATACTTTGGCGTGTTTCCTCGAGTTTTCAAAGCTCTGAACAAAGCTTTTTCAGCACCTGAAAAAACAAATTGATTTTTAGTAAACATCAAATTCTCACTTCCTCATATATTTCTACAATATTGAATGAAAAATTTACCAAGAATTTGTACTGTAGATGCTGGATACTTTGCCAAATTAGTAAGGGATCCAGCATGTGCAATTAATCTTGCTCCAACTTGATCTCCAATCAAAGTAGCCAAATTAGGGGCAACACCAGCCATCTTAGATCTAAGATACTCAGCCAACTCTTTTCTATAATCGGCAAGAGCAATGACTCTCATAGCAAACATCTCAATATTCAACAAATCAACAGGACTAATATCCATTCCCATAGATGACTTTGAAGCATCAATAATAGCTTGTGCTCTGGCACTATCCATCACTATTTCTTCCAAAGCATCCAACTTATCCTGATCCAACTCTTTTCTGTTCTTTATCAATTGAGTAACCTTGGCATACATGTAATTGTCTGGCACAAGCTTGACAAGCTCTGGGAAATGATAACTGTACCATTCCCTGATCCTCATACTAAAAGTATTGATATCTTTGTCAAGTTGATCCAACAGAGCAATACTCTGTATGATCATATTGTCTACTCTATTGACGTTGAATTTGACTTTGGCTCTAGAATAACTGTGTCCCAGACCCAACTGAGCCACAGCTGAGCTCTTGGAGGTGAATCCTTTCACAAGATTGTGGAAGTGAAACCTAATTCCTCTGATGATCTCTGGTGTAGCTCCGGTATGATCGCACTTGATCCCCAATACTTCAGTGATACTTGCACCCAACTTTGGATCCGAAATTCCCAGTACTACCTTCTCCTTCTTACCAGCTTTAGGTACATTTATATCTAGAAACAGCTGTAGATCTTCAGGAACAATACCCTCAGATATGCTGTTGACATTCTCCAGAGCAGTGACAGCAGTTTTGAATGGAGTAAAGCCTACTAATTTCACAACTTGGTTGAACCTTGATAAATCTGTCACTGATGCCTCTACCTGGGGTAAGAGCATACCAATTTCCTCAAACTCGCGTACAGAAAACAGTGCGTAACCCGCTGCATGCTCGTATAGTACGAACAACTTCGACTGCAAATAAAATAAAATCATGAAATATTTGATGTGGTGTGTATGCCACGTGAGTGAAGGTTAGGAAAATCACGCGTGGCTTGCGCGTGTAAACAAACAATCTCAGACGCTTGCTTTTCTCGCGAAAATTCACAAGATCACTTACCATGATTGTAACTTCAATTTGGAGACAATCGCAACAAATAATGGACAGTTTATTGCTAACGCTGGCGCATTATCGTGTTTTTGTTTCACACGTAAAATCGACGCGGACGGGACACAAACTAACTATAAGCATGCTCGCTAGTCGCTACGCCGGAAGACCGCCAGCACTACTACGAGTCTACGACGACGGAAATCGACAACAGCTCGCCCTAGTGAGGCGCGGATCGAAGCTTCATGCAGTGCCGATGATAAAGATCGTTTTTTTGATTAATTTTCAATATAAATGCTTTTGTTGTGCGCGCACCGCACGCAAGTGTGTATCTTGCCTCGCCCTTTATAACGACACACAACGTCGCGTGACGATGGTATATTTTTTTTGCATTCGATAAAATTCAAAAGAGTACGCTCTTTTACGTTGTCCAACACAAATAAAAGAAAAAAAACAATAAAGAAGACTGCAGAGTAGTTGTATGTCTCTAGGCTTCACCTACTAAAAATAGTCGACGGTCAGGGTGCGTTGGTAACGAGACGGTCAGATCTGAATATCCACGGGCACGGGAGGAAAGCAGGCAGCAGCATATAGGGTTGGCGTTGAAAAAATCGATGTGGTGCTCGAAGGAGTAATAAAAGCACATACACCGCGAGGAGATAGAGAGAGAGAGAGAGAGAACCGAAGTTTGGACGAGTTTCTGAGTCACGACGAAGAGGAAGAAGAAGAGGCGGTGTAGCAGCGGCGGCAGCAGCAGCGGCAGCAGCAGCAGCAGCACCACCACCACCACCACCACCAGCACCAGCACCATCAGCAGCACCACCAGCACCAGCACCAGCAACAGCAGCCACAGCGGCAATAGCAGCAGTAGCGGCGGAGGCGGCAGCGGCGAGCTGGAGATGAATAGCAAGAGCGACGTCAACAGGCGGGTCCTCGCGATCCAGGCCAAGAAGAAACGACACAAGCCTAGCAAGCGCAAGGGCAAGGGTAGCTCCATTGTTACGCCAGCTAACAATGCCAATTACGATGCTACAAACGAAGCTGCTTCCAATAGAGAACGACCTCAAGATAATCTCAGTGATATCCAGGTCCAGGTACAGAATAAACCACAGCAGGAACCCAAGAGTCTAAGTCAAGACACTTCTTATAGATACTCCGGTGGCAATGGCAGCAGGTACGTTCTTCACCAGATTCTTTTTTCACACCTTTGCATGAGAGACAACCATGTGCACATTTATAAAGGAAATGGGTTACACAGGTTTCTGGAAAGTGGTATTCGTTATGATACTATTGGTTCAATCCATAAAATTGAGCTTTCCTTCTGACTGCCCAAGTTGACAGGTAGTTTTTATTGTAATCGTGAAGTTTTGAGCATGTGCTTGCAATGACAACTTGGGAAAATTTAATTTTAAACCTAGATATGTCGTACAGAATAGATTTGTCATTGTTTAATATTGATAGTCTTTTTATTATTGTCAATTGTATTTGATTTTTTATGACATATCTATATTACAAGGGATGTATAATGCTATTATGAATCAAATAGTCTGTGGTTGGATAGTGCTGCACAGAAAGCAAAAGCTAACCTAAATAGTTTGGTCAATAGCATAGAAACAGTATAGGTGAATCAAAACTATTTATGATTAGACAATAAAATTGCAAAAAAGTCATGCCAATATAAACTCATGGAATTTCAAGATGATGAAAAATATAATTTCTTTTTAAATAAAAAGATAAAAACCATGAATAATAATCATTATATTAATAAAATAATCGCTTTGTTTCAATTAATGATTATCAAGAACTCTACTGATGAATTAATCTATCTATTCATATTCATTTCTGCTATGAGAAGCTCTACTGATTAATATATTGAAATTTATAACTGAGCAACTTCTCAAATTGAATTTTTACAGATTGAAAAACCTACCTTAGTGTTTCTAATCTGTAATATAAGTTTATTAAAAATTAATCAATGATATATGTATATACTTATTTGAGTTTCAAGAGTATTGTTGAACAATGGATAATTTATAATATAATTATATAATTAATAATATAATTTATAATATAATTAAATATATAAGATCCAGTTGTAAAATAGTTTTTAAGGGAATTATATGAAGACCATTACAGTAAATAAAACGCTACATGTATATAAAATAATTTTCCAATATGAAGTCAATCAATTTCAAAATACAATGGTTCAATTTAAAAAATATAATAATTCTAGTACTACCTTTATTTAAGTATCTTAAATAGGAAATTCAAAGTAAACTAGTAAGCTGCTTTCAATTTCAACTTTCAATCATTTCAAAACAGTTTAACGTTAAATGATTAAGTTTGCAATTTGATTTTAGACACAGTAGTTGACTTAGATTACTAGAATCCAGAAAATTGAATTAAAAATTTACCTAGATAAACTGTTTTGTTATATAGCCCACACACATACAGCACATTCTAATATCAACAAACAAACAAAATAAAAAAATTCTAAAATTTTTCAGTTAAAATTATAAACAGCTAAATCTTATAGCAAAATAATCAATATTACAGCCTATTGACTCTGTGATGTCTTTCTTTATCAAATATTAAATTGGTATGGGATTACTACTGGTATCACTTGTGATTTAGTACTTGGCAACTTACCTCAGTTTCTTGAAATATGCATATTTTTAGAATAACTTATACACCCAAGAAGCAGATTCCATTCTCTATTTATATCAACATATTCAACTGTTAGTACATTTTTTGAAAAGAAAAAAAAAGAAAAAAACAAATTGTTATTGTATATGCAGACTGGAGCCATGTCATAGCTCGAGCAACGAGACCATTGAAGACGAGGACGAGATGTTTAGTAGCGAGGATGACGAACAGGAGGATAGCAGCGATTATTGCAAAGGCGGCTATCATCCAGTCAAAATTGGCGATTTCTTCCTCAATCGTTATCACGTCACGAGGAAACTTGGCTGGGGTCATTTCTCCACTGTCTGGCTGTGCTGGGATTTACAGGTGCGTCAGAGCTGTCGACCTTTATCTTTAGCGAAATAAAATAAAATGCTCTTTATTTTATTTATTCATTTATTTTTAACAGGACAAGCGGTTTGTAGCTTTAAAAGTAGTGAAATCGGCGTCGCACTTCACGGAGACAGCGCTGGACGAGATCAAGCTGCTGAAGGACGTGCGCGACACAGATCCACAAGATCCGAAACGCAACAAAACGGTACAACTGTTGAATGACTTCAAGATCAGTGGTGTCAATGGTCTCCACGTGTGCATGGTGTTCGAAGTGCTTGGGCACAATTTGCTCAAACTCATCATTAGGTCCAATTACCGGGGTATCCCCAGGAACAACGTGCGACGAATTATTCGACAAGTTCTTGAGGGATTAGATTATTTACATAATAAATGTGAGTATAACACATACGGTTAATATGTTCAACTGACAGCAGTCGAAGTTAGTATCGTGGCGCTATGCCACTTATTACTTGCTTTTTTCCTGTCACACGATTAATTTGGATTTTATAATATCTTTTGCTCTGTGATGATATCAATTGTTCAATATCGTTGGTATGAGTTATTTATATTCGAGATATGACTACTGATTTACTATAAATTGTTTTTTATCATTTACATTTCGACATATTTGGAGAACGAAGTACGAAAGAAAAATTACTTGAATATCCGAATCTTTATTCGCTCTTGAAATAATACCGAATCTGATCATTTTTTTAATTGCAGGCCAAATAATTCACACTGACATAAAGCCAGAAAACGTGCTGGTCTGCGTGGATGAGGCTTATATAAGGCGATTAGCGACTACGGCGACGGAGTTACATTCGTTGGGGCTGAAATTGCCGGCATCTTTGGTATCTACGGCACCAAAAGAATTTCAAGAGCCAACCACTCAAGGCAAGATGTCTAAGAACAAAAAGAAGCGCCTCAAGAAGAAGGCTAAGCGACAGAACGAACTGCTTAAGAAGCAGATGGAGCAGATAGAAGAGATGGAAGAGCTCAACAAGTCTGGCGATGGTGTTGCTAATGCTGACGCTGATACCAAGAACGTGGCTGGTAATTTTCATTGATATTGTTATTAGCTTACTTTTCAATAAAAATTTTAATATTTGCATGGTGATTTGTAGGCCACAAAGAAAACGGTGAGATAGCAGTGACAACACCAACATCGACTAACAACGGTGGCGATAACAGCGCTGAGCTAAATACGGAAAGCATCGAGGAGCAAATTGAGAGCAATAAAGAGTCTCCCTTGGAAGCTTCTGAATCAACGTCAGTGTCATTGATGCTCGTCAATGGTATTGACACTCCAATAGCGTCCAACGAAACAACAAAAGTCGCGGTTGAAAAGGATGCTGAGTTTACAGCTATGGCCGAAGAGAACGAAAATGAGAATGAAAACGATAAGGAGGAGAACAAAGTGGTCGAGAAAAATAAGAATCCCGAGGCTGATGGAAAGAAAGACGATGAGGTGAATGCTAATGATGGAGATGCTGATTCGTTAGGAGATGGTGGGTTTGTTTTCGTTGGTATAAAAATAGCATAATCGAATTGTTATTGTTACGTTAGGCATTTCAAAAGTTTCGTGATTTAATTTCCAAAATAGTTTTACAATAAAGCTATACAGAGTGATAATATTAGTGTACTAACTTTAAAAAATGCCTTTTTCATTGTTCATCTTAAGATATTAGAAGTTAAAAAACTTGCAATCTATTTTCTTAATGTATTTCAGGTGAAAACGCAGGACGTGACAGGAAACAGTTGAAACGTGCGTCGGTAGCGCCACTCGATCCAGCATTAGTCGACTGTGAAGTGGAGGTGAAAATCGCTGATCTTGGCAATGCCTGTTGGGTACACAAGAAGTTCACTGAGGATATACAGACTCGTCAATATCGCTCTCTTGAAGTCCTTCTTGGCGCTGGTTATAACACTTCTGCCGACATATGGTCCACTGCTTGCATGGCTTTTGAACTTGCTACTGGTGATTACTTATTCGAGCCACATAGCGGCGATGATTACTGCAGGTTGGTTGCTTGAATTTTACTTTGTTCAATTGTTTGATCTTATTGTGATTTAAATGTCGCGTTTATTAAATCGCTTTGATACGAAGTAATTGATGATTTTTTAACCTTTGAAATTATGATCATATCTTGCTCTTCAAATTTGTACAGCGTGCATAGTTGATAAGCTATTTAAACTGATAGCTATTGTATTATTGAAGTACATTCATGATAAAACAACATTTCTTGATCTTTCAATCTACTGGTATACGTAAAATCAATATTCACAAATAATGTTGATATAGGTATAATAAGAATCATAATTGTTTTTCAGAGACGAAGATCATTTGGCTCACATAATTGAATTGCTGGGTGAAATTCCACGCCGTATAGCATTATCAGGACGTCACTCTCGCAATTTCTTTAACAAGAAAGGCGAGCTAAAGCACATAACAGGATTAAAACCCTGGGGTTTGTACGAGGTGTTGACAGAGAAATACGAGTGGTCCTTATCAGAAGCGCGTGAATTTGCTGATTTCCTCACGCCTATGTTAGCCTTCGATCCGAACGAACGTGCAACCGCAGCCGAGTGTTTGAAACACTCGTGGTTACAGATTAAGTGAATGGAATAGTAAGAAGTAATGCATCAAAGCAAGTAGCTCGCAAATTGTACATTGTGAAGAAGAAGAATCGAGAGAAAGGAAAGAGAGAGAGAGAGAGAGAGAGAGAGAGAGAGAGAGAGAGAGAGAGAGAGAGAGAGAGAGAGAGAGAGAGAGAGAGAAATTGTAATTGTAAATGTCGCCAGTGATAAAATGAAGAAGCTTCCAAGGCAGCAGCTGTGACATTCCTGCCGTACTGATTCATTCATATACACTCACATTAAGACATACGTACACGTAACATTGATTTACACACTATATTCGAGGGCGTTCTTTTTTATATTTGTATACGTGGCGTTGCTTTCGATAAACAAAAATACAATAACAGCATCATAAACCCTCAGCATTTAAAGAAGGCACATAAACAAACCCATATATTTGAGAATACTCATTTAAACTATGAAACAGCCTTCGTTTCGCGCGTCTTCCGTAGGCGCTTAAAGTAGATTCATTCTATCTCACATATACGCACACGTACCTTAATACACAATTACACACGTACATAAACGATACACCCACGACAATGGAAAAAATGTTGAGTAATAGATTGTAAACGAACACGACAAATATATAGGATTATCCTGCCATTTGGAAATCTCTCTATGTGAAAAATACACACTGTTTATTTCATTTTTTATTATAATTATTTACTATGGATAAACGCGTAGGATTAACGTTTCATTTCTTCTCCTGTTTATTTGTGATCCATCAACTCTGTTTTCTTTTGTTTAATTATATTTCATGCCAAGACTCTCTTTGATTATTACTGCACGTGTGTAAAAACAAAAAAGTGATGAGCGCCAGACGCGTCTTCACGTCCGTACTATTTTTCCTAAGTGTAAGATAACCCACTTTGGAGGTATATAAAGCGTGGTGTATCCTTAGGTTTGACCGAGAAAAAAAAATTATGATTAATAAAAAGATTAAAAAAGAAAATGCAGAATTAACGCTATCGTTAGTGACTTAGAATTTAGGCTATTATCTCCCCCCTAAAAGTGGACATTTGTATTTAGCGTGAGGCATAAGTTTGTATAGTTGGAATAATAATCTCTGTTCTCTCTTGAAAGCGCCCGTTGGCCAGACACTTCGATTGAACCGCATGTATCTCGACACTTCATAATCTTGTCTTTTCGATTTTTTGTATAATCAGCTTTGTTGTCTCTTTGTCATTCGTCGTGCGCGTGGAGCTTTGACTATTGTTTTTGTATATATATATAATCGACAATCCAAAAAAGCAATAATTTCATTTTTTCCCTACAAAACGTAGAAGTGGTATGTCTGACGAAGTGCCTTGCCACCGGCTTATATGATACTTTTTTTCGTTCTGAAAATTTTTATTTTTTATGATGTGGAGAAGCATCGAAACATGTGTAAAAAAATAATGATGATGATAAGAGTTATTACGGAAGGATGTAAGTAGAGCATGTTGATGATTCTTACCGACTCTCATTTCTCTTCCTCGCAAAGATGAAGACGTTTTTGTTACACGATGTACGGATCATTCAAATAACGACATTCGTAAAATTATTGCGTAAATAAAGCATGATGAAAAATTCAGTTACTTGGTAATTATTTTGTATCCTATGTATTTTATGTAAACAATGTTTTACTTACACTCTTGCACATATAAGAATCTTTGTGATAACGAAGTTTGAAAGATTCTCGGCGTTTTTCCATATAGCTTTAATGCTCGTCAGCTCGTAAGATATTCTATTTTGATAATTTATAAGTATTTTTTAATTGAAACTCTAGTAGATAAAAGTGTTTCTACTAACTTATAACACTCAATGCTTCAAGATCCAAAAAATGTTCTAGGGACACAAAAGAAAGCAAAGATATTTTTTAACGGAGAAAAATATCTTAAACTTCATAATGAAATAAAATAGAAGAAATGTAATGTTGGTTTTTAGAAAAGGCAAGTATTTTTTTTAATCTACGTCTAAAAAAACACTCGAGTTAACATTTCATCACCTAAGTAGCTACTCTTAACGAGACATTTCTAAAAGTTTCGGTGTAATTACCATCAGGTCGCGTGGGCAACAAGGAAGCGGGTAATTCAGACCGTTTGGATGCGCGCTGATAAATGGTCGCTTGTCGCGTGAAATGGAACGGCACGCCGAAAAGTTGTCTCACCAAGGAGATGAATTATAACTTTATCAAGGGGATTTTATTTTTGCTTCGAGATTGAGACTTGATTTTTTTGATTGCGTATAGTGTACAACAAAAATAATTCAAGAATTTTTATGACAAATATATTTCGAGCTTCAAAGAGACATGTCAATTAGCCAGTTTAAGTTTACGATCGCTTTGTTAATTAACAAACGATTAGCTTTGATTCTTTCAAAGAACTTTTGTCAATCTGGAAATGATAAGATAATGGCTCGATCATCAACTGTCATGTAAGGAAGAGTGTAAGGAATTTTAAATACTTTTTCACATATATTTAATCGAAAAACGAAAACAAACATCAGCTTGTTGCTAATAAACAGAAGAAATATTTGAAAATAATTTGCTTCTAACTAGGGCTGTCAAAGCTACGGACAACAAAAGAAATTGGTTTCCCACGTGCGGTATTTATTGTAACATTCAACTGACAACAATATAATATGTACATTATTTCTTTTTTTTTCATTTACGTGTACGCATTATAATAATTAATTCCGCTCTAGTTTATGTATAATTAATTCTGTATCCTCATATGTATATATAATATTTATACTCATTTTGTAATCCATTTCTGTCAATTTGTGTACTCGTAATATCACTCACACTTTAATTGATTTTTCCATGATTTTATCCCTTTGTCTACATCTCTCGCCGATACTTTATTGTGCAAGCTTGTACTACTGACAATTCGTCTTTTCAGGAAAATTTTCTGCCGTCTAAATTGCTTGTTTTCATGTGTATATATCCGGACTGCAAATGAAAAATGAATTTCCTCGCTTATTGTCTCAAATAGGTAACAATTTGTCTAGTTGTTTAATATCTACGAGCGATAGTTTTCTTTTTTTTTTCTTTATTTTTATTTAAGAAGCAAAGAGGCACACATGAAGAAATACATTAGAAAAAGTTCTACGATGCTTATTCATGAAAAACAATTAGAATCCTCTAGTTTGTTGTTTTTTCAAAAAACACATCGATATTCTTCTCATTGCTAATGTGCGTGCAAAACTTTGCTTTATTTACACTCTGCCGACTATTAATTTAAGTTGTGCTCTCGTCGTCGCCATCGTGTGTGTGCAAATCAATTAATATGGCTGAGACATTATCATTATAGATAACAACTGTCTTTCACTGCATAGTCATTATACAAACAACGCAGTTATTGTCATAAAAATTTGTATAGACATTCCTCGTTCGAGCGAATTTTCAAGCTTGATATTTCGAATTGAAAGTTCACTTGGGAATGTTTTATTTTTGCATAACGTAGATACTTTTTTTTATCAGCAGCCGTGTAGCAATATTTCTCTTTGTTTACGCGCCGCCTAGCAGTGTAGTGCAATTTATAACGCATTTTTCGCGCAACTTTGCTGTTTGTCGTCTTGATTGAAAAGCAGATTTGCCGCTGTTTCTTTGGAATTTCGTAATCGAAGCTGCAAACGGCTTTGTATGAAAGTATACTGACGCTTGCAGCCAAGTCGCCAAATAAAATTTCAAATCAGAACGACGTCGACAGGTAAGCGCAGTTATATCCTTTTTAGCACCATCGTTTCAACATAATATTAAGCCTTCGTGCCTCCAGATTTATAACAGTAAAATATTATTGTTGTACTCGATAGTTACAATTTTATTCATTTGTACTGTCGTACGAAAATAAATTTGCTAAAATATTAAAAGCGTATTCTTTTTTTTTTTGCCGCTTAAAATTCGCCAATGGGCGTTTGTTCGTTATTCCTCCAAAATTCTGTGTTCTCCTCAAGGATTCAATATAACATTCAATGAATTTAACAATAGGTTTTCTTATGTGAGCGTGTGTGCGCATGTGTGTGTTTTAAAAAGTCGATAAACGGCCGTTACAATATGTATATATTTAGATAGTTACGCACACGCAGAAAGCACATCCGTTATACTTTCTCTCGTATATGTTCATTCGAAACGTAGTTAAAATATATATAACGTCGCGTGTGCGCGTGTGTGTGTGTAATGTGTATATTTCTTCATAGAGCATCGATAATTAGTGATAACAATTATTCTCATACTCGTCGGATTTTCAAAAGCTTGGAGACTACGAGTACATTGAACGAAGTACTTATTGTATGAGTCGCCCGGCAACGAAACAATATGCGTTCTAATTGACTATGGAAACGATATTCGTTGTAACGCATAATGAAAGTTATCGTGTACACAACCACCAAAAGTTATTATTCGACTGGAAATCGGGTCATCCAAGCTTTTGCTACTCCGACTTTTTGTTTGAGCACATCGATAATAAACTTTTCCGTTAAATCTGCGTAACTGCTCGAATAGGCCTCTGTGATTTTATTTTCATATGGTTATTATAACACGAGTGCAAATCAACGAACAGTGCGTATATTATATATTTTTTAATCTTATTGTCATCTTCCCCCTCGATGCCTCTAATTTTATTGTCATTAGCAATTTTTTCACGTTTATTGTCTCTCAGTTTTGTTTCGTACTTATTACAAACAATCGGGAAATAATTAAAAAATCATAGCTTTTTTAGGCTCAACCGTCTGGGAACGTATATATTTTTATATATTTTTTTTCGAACGCTCGATCGCTACGCTCTTGCAATGGGTTTCTTGCTCGCCAGATAGTCGCTACCTCTATAAATTTACTTTCAACGTGATTTACACTACCACGATGTGCTAATCGATCAGTTCTATGTTTCTGCAGTCACGCTTTTTGTCTCGATTTTTTTCTATTAACAATTGCTGATTTCTATTATCAAATAATTTTCCACCGCACATTCCCGAATCATCGTTCTTCTCTTGTCTGCACGAGTAATTCTAAAATCATACTGCCATGTAAATTCTTACAAATAGAGTCCATATTAAGCATTTTACGTTTAATTATTAACTATGTATCACATTATATTTTGTTGTCAAGGAAATAATCGTCAAAGAATCGAGGATGTAAAAACGAGCAATCGTTAACAAAAAAAATTTCTTTTTTTTTCACTCTGTGGTTTCACTAGACTCATGGAAGATTTCAACAGTGATTTGAATACGGGTTTCTCAGTTTTTCGCGTTCTAGTAATCTTAAACGAACCACATTAACATGTTTCACGCAAGTCGAAGGAAATATAGTTTCTACGGTGTCTCAACATGCGTGATTCTCAAAAAAAGCAACGAGATGAGCGAATGGAAGAAAGAGAAAATTCAGAAAAGATCGACTGTGGCATGTAAGGTAGTGGAGATAACGACATTATTCCCGTATTAATATTCATACATATTCTTACAATATATAAGACTTCACTTATTTTCTCTTATTTACGCGCTTATTTGAAAAAGTCGAAACGGAAGGATAATCAGAACAGAAAAGACGCGTCTGTCCGATGGACGGCTCCTACGACTATTTTGAGAATTTCTTCGTTTTTTTATTTTTATAATTTTTTTTTATCGTGATCGATCGTTCAAGTAATCCTCCAGAACTGAGAGAAGCGATCGTCCACGAAGATCTTCGGTTTAGCGATTACTTTAATTGTATAAGCGATAAATTTTTCTAGAATTGAATAATATTTTAGGGCTTGTTTTGTTTTGCTCTAGTCGCTTCAACGACGTCGTCAGTTATTTATACGAATGATTATTGAGTATTGCGAACGCTACGTAATAATTGATTCATGAGTTTCGCACGTCATCACAATTACGATTAGCTCTTTCTTTCAACATTGACAATCAAGAATTGAGCATGGAGTAAAGAAACGCAGTAAAAGCAGGTATCACAGTGTAAAGATAGTCTCGAAAATCAGGTAAAAATCAGATATATCGGGCGTGAAAGTAAACAACAGTCGGAGAGAAGAAAGAGCAGTCGGGATCCATGAACGTGAACTCGTAGACGAATCTTACTCCCTCCTCTCGCGGCAATCAGCTTACAGTAACAACGTATATATTAACCGGCAATCTACAGCGCCGACGATAAGTTCGTCGGCCCGTTGATTGAAGTCGCGACTCTCGCTCGATAAAATCCTTTCTCTCTCTCTCTCTCTCTCCCTCACTCTCGTGTCCTCTTATTACTTTGACTTAATTGACTGACTGCGCGCTTCCTCTCCTTTTTTTTGCGTGTGTGATGTATAACCTGGAGGCTCACATCGATTTCGCCGGAAATGTAAGCTCCACCCGCGGCATATGTACACAAGGAAAAT
The DNA here is from genome assembly GCF_024137745.1 of Phymastichus coffea. Classification (NCBI taxonomy): domain Eukaryota; kingdom Metazoa; phylum Arthropoda; class Insecta; order Hymenoptera; family Eulophidae; genus Phymastichus; species Phymastichus coffea. The sequence continues at coordinate 122,855 of NW_026706909.1, read as the reverse complement.
CAAGACGAATGCAAGGCTAATTAAACTGGGGAAAGTATACGTCGTGGTATTATATTTCTCGGGTGTGTGTGTGTGTGTGCGTGTGTTGAAACTCGGAAAAAAAGGAATGAGGGACCAGTCGCATCCGCGTTACGTATTTTCAGACGACTATCCGGCCCTTGGAGTAGCTTAAGTTATGTCGAGGTCCTCCTCCTCGTCGTCCTCGCGAGGCCCACCGGTGGGGCAGCACAGGCCTTCCGAGCCGTCGGCGTGGATGCAGAACAGGAATGTCTCGGCGAGCGTCACCTCGTGCGGCATTATGCCGTGAAATTCCTTGAGATCCGATGCTGGGAACCAGGCTTTCTCATTGTCGTCGATTATGAGGATGTTGAAGTATCTGCGAATGGTTTTACTTTTACTTTTGTTTTTTCTTTGCTGGTTGAGTTTGGGAAAGAGAAAATAAGAGAAAACGTCAAGCCATTGCAAAAGTATTAGCAGGCAAACGAATTGAACGGCTCGAGCGCATTTTCAATGTCGTTCAAAACTTGGAAACGCGTTCGCACTCTGCGCAAGCGTCGGAGTAGCCGATGTTTCGAGGGAAGCAACGCCAGAGCTACCTGCAAATGCCGACGACCGGTATCCACAATATGGAAGCGAATATGAGGACAGCGATGAGAACGAGTCCCCAGACGGGCCACTCGAGCTTCTTGGTGACGCCCTCGCTGGCGACCCAGGCTTGGTAGCCGCTGCCCTCCACCACGATCTCCACGGCCGACGCCACGAGGATGCTGAGCATCGCCAGCGGGCTCAGGTACTTCCAGCAGATCAGCCAGTAGAGTCCGGGACGATTGCCGGTCATCAGCTCGATGTCGTCGGCGAACCTGTTACAACGCGAACGACTTGTTGGGATCGAGCGATCGGGAAGTTCGCTAGCAATGGCAGAGTCGTCGGACTCTCGTCGTCTCGAAGCGTTCGATCGGCTGCTCTTGCAGTCGCGATCGCGAGACTTCTCGCACGACAATTGCCTACGAGCGTGCAATTGAAAAGGCGTGGCAAGGCTGTCGATCAATGTGTCGTACCTCGGCGATGCGTCTGTCGTAACGTGTGATCAGTGTCGCCGTGCGTGATTACGGACGTGCAGCGTGGGGATCAACGACGATCCGCTCGCGTGTCTGAGTATGTGTGTGCGCGTGTGTCTGTGTGTCTGTGCGCGCGCGCGCAGCGCTTCCGCCTCGACGCTGGCCAGCTTTACCTCTTAATCCCGTACACGTAAGCGACGGCGATGCACTCGAAGAAGGCGATGATGAGCAGGGGAAAGTTGCCACTGAAGTTGTCGAACAGCACGAACACGTAGCTGCCGGCGCCGTGAGCGAACGCCATGGATATCAGGCAGCACACCAAGCATATGCCGCCTGCAATCTCGAGCCAGGTTCGGTCATTCGACGGCGAGCCGCGGCGATGGACTCGTCGCCTCTTACCGGTGAGAATCTCCTTGCGCAGGTTGGGGAAGAGCTTCATGTCGACGATGCTGGTCACCACGCCCTCGAGCGTGCCGAACTGCGAGTCTATGCCCAGCGTGAACAGCATCAGGAAGAACAGCACCGACCAGAATTGCGCGCCAGGGAACTGATTGATCGCCTCGGTGAAGATTATGAAGGCCAGCCCGGTGCCCGACGCCGACTATGCCGTTCCCCGGACGAACGAACGAGCGAACAAACAAACAAAACAAAAGTCTTTCATTGCTCATTCTGGTTCGACGATTCCCGATGGGTTTCGATCTTTCGCAAGATCGTCGTCGTCGCGCGCTCGACGATAACGGCGAGGCAGCGGCTAGGCAGGCAAACAAAAGATACAGCCGAATCGAGCCGTCGCTCGCGAACGGAGTGGCGCCCGTTGCGTGACGCGCGCGGGCGCATCGGTGCATCAGTCGTTCATCGGCACATCTTGCCAAGGGCTCATTAATGCTCGTCGATCGTTTGATTCGTCGGCTGACTCTTCGCCAACGTATCTACCGCGTGCCCGGCACCGTATATCACGATTATTTCCCTTTCCTTTGTCCGTGTGGATTGTAGCTTGTTATCGCGGCAGAATGCCAGATTGATCGACGTTCGCGTCACGCGGGGAGCGATCGGTCGCGTCGAAAGAAAGCGACTCACTTTACGCGCTTCCATCGATCGATCGACGACTCGCCGGAGCTGTGAGCATGTGGAGCATGGCTGGCGTTTTAACTAGCGCGCAGCAGAAATGCCACCGATCGCGACGTTCTCTCTCTGTTAACGATCGCATTAGAGGCTCGAGCCTCTGCGTATTGGGAAGTGTGCAATAAAATCTGATTGCCGCTTTATAGTCGAGCGATCGCTGGGGTCCGACGCTGCGAGGGAGATCGCACCCAAGACGGGCAATCGCGCCATTCAACTTTAATTGGCAATCAGAAGAAACGCCGCGCATAATGGCGCTACTCCTTTTGACAAGCCAGCGCCTCCGCCGGCCTCGCTGTCAGCTGCGACTCCACGTTTCCTCCGCTGAACGCGCGCACACCGAAGAACGGAAGCAACGAGAGATGGACTCCATCGTGTCCCGGAAGTGCACGGCCACTCCGACGCTCGTCGAGGGGTCAATCGCCTCGCTACGAGGCGAAGTAAAGCGAGCGGCACCTTGGGCGATTAGTCAGTGGCGATTCGCGTGGCGGTGCACGCGCGCGCGACAAAAGATAGCGCTGTGGTAGCGCGAGGCGCGGACAGAAGCGGGACAGAAGCGGGCGAATCGCAGTCTGGCCGCGCGACCGAGCGGTGCGGCATCGCTGTCGACGGGCGATGGAGAGGAGGCCCAATCCCAGGCTCGTCGCCGGCCCTTTCAGCCGCCTGCTCTTCTGGTGAGTATCGCGCCGACGTCGCGCCTGTCAATAGTCACGGCGGCTTTTTCCGTTCCAGCTGGCTGTTGCCGATCTTCCGACGCGGCGGGGCCCGCGAGTTCCGGCCGAGGGATCTGTACGAGGTGCTGCCCGAGAACGTCAGCGAGCCCATCGCCGACAGATTGGAGAAGTAAATGCGCAGTCGAGTCTCCGCGATCGCGAGCGCGACCCTCGCGACTGCCGTTTAACGTTTCTCTCTCTCTCTCTCGTGTGTGTGTGTGTGTGTCTCTGGATTAGCTACTGGCGGCTGGAGCTGTCGGACGCAGCCAGGGGACTGCGAAAGCCGAGCCTCTTGAAAGCCTTCGCGAGGACTTTCAAATGGAGCTTTCTGCGATACGCGCCTCACACTTTCGGCCAGCACGTAGTTTGCAAGTAAGTCGACGATCTCGGCGGACTCGCGCGCCACTGCTCACCTTCGTCCGCGTCTCTTCTCGCCCTTTTTCTCTCTCGATATATCGACGACGGACATTTTCTCAGCGCGAAACTTTGTCCCATTGCGTTTACATTCAAGTGCGACTGATGCGAGATCGCACGACGAGTCGAAATTCGCCATTGTTTCTGCATAACTTTCCTGCGAATTGCCTCGACATTTAACTATTTATAAATTTGCCAAGGTTCAAAGAATTATTTGTGATAAGACAATAAACCGTTATCTAACTTGAGATAAAGCCGGCAAGAACTATAAACCAGTATTACTCGTATTTGCGAAAATCGATAAAAAAAAAGCATTTGAAAAAATACGATAAATTATATCGAAGTTATGAGAAAACATTTGGAATCAGGGTATCCCAGCCGTTGTTCGTTGGACTCTTAATTTGGCACTTCGACGAGCGTTCAACATCCAGCATCCTGCAAGCCTGCATTTATGCCACATGCTTCGTCTGCATAAGCGTGCTCGACTCTTTATTCTTCACTCACGTAATGTTCAATTTGAGAAGTATGGGCATCAACGCAAGACTCGCTTGCTCTTCGCTTATCTATCGAAAGGTAAATGAGAATGTTGTCTTTTGAAGAAAAACGCAACCTCACCGCGACGACTGCTCGAGGCACTTAACTTCTCGTATCTTCGACAATCTAATCTTCGTTGTAATTTAGAGCTTTCGGGTGCATATTGCACGTGACAGCTCAAAATAAATAATCCGATAATGGCTTGTCGATTGCCACTGTCGCCAGATCATGAAACTACCTTACACGGCCAAACAACACACTAGAGGACGAATAATGACCCTACTGTCCAACGACGTAGTAAAACTAGAATTTTGCTTTCTCTTCCTGCACACTTTCTGGATATTGCCTCTGCAAACCGTCCTCATCACGTACTTAATCTGGCGGAATGTTGGCGTCACTTCGTTAGCTGGAGTTTTTGCCTTGGTAGCCCAAACTATACCGGTTCAGGGTGAGCACCTTCCCCATTGCCACTTTTATTGTTTCGCGGCACGATACACCAATGCAATCTGCAGCGTTCTGCGGCAGCATCATCACTAAACTGCGGAGGAAGATTGCCATGAGGACCGACGATAGATTGTTGCTCACTGGAGAAGTCGTCAGGGGCATTCGTGTCATTAAGATCTATACCTGGGAGAAACCGTTCGAACAGTTTGTTTTCCAAGCAAGAAGGTATTGTCCAATTTACTGTACCGACGGTCGGCAGTAGCTCTGATCGAATGCAACAATCCGTTTCATCGTTACAGATGTGAAGTCGATGTGATAGCAGTGGCAGCATACTTGAGAAGTGTCTTGTGGTCGGTAACGGCGTTTGCCCAACGGACGCCCGTGTTCTTAACAATAACGATTTACGTGCTACAAGGCCACAGTATAAACGCTTACAAGATATTCACTCTTGTGCAATTTTTTAACGTTCTTCACGTAATGATGGGCTCGTACTTCCTGCGTTCGGTCAATACTCTCTCCGAAGGCATAGCTTCGTTGAAACGCATTCAGGTATGATTCTTCGTAGGTAGCCATCTATGAGAGCGTTAACAAAGTTGTCTTTGTGCAGGAATTCTTGCTTCTGGACGAACAAGTACCAAACGTCCAAACTTTACCAGGCAAAGATGAAGAAACAATGATTGTCGTGAAGGATGTGAGTGCCATGCCGGTAGAAAAGGCGGACGTTGACATATTGCATGATATCAACCTTCGCATAGATCGAACCTCATTATACGCGATTGTTGGTCCAGTTGGAGCAGGAAAGGTAGTATGGTGAGATACAAATGACGGCAATGCTAGAAAAAAAATAAAGCTATCCGTTGAATATAACCACAATGACTGATCTTTCGATTGCTTTCTTTATTGCTTCACGCTTGAATTGTGTTGCTGATTTAATTAATCTTGGCAAGATTGTTTTTGATTGTTGTAGAGCTCACTTTTCAAGCTGATTCTTGACGAGCTGAAATTGAGCAAAGGCCAAGTTCACATTCACGGGAAGCTGTCGTATGCCAGCCAAGAACCATGGCTCTTCAGAGGCACCATTAAGAGCAACATTTTATTTGGAGAAATTTACGATGAACATCGATACGAACAAGTTCTCAAAGCTTGCTCACTTCTGGAAGATTTTGACCAATTACCTTATGGGGATGAGACTGACGTTGGAGAAGATGGAGCGACTTTAAGTGGTGGACAAAATGCAAGAATCAACTTAGCCAGGTGATTACCCAACTCTCTTATTTAACGAAACTTAAGAAAGATATTTAATCAATATGCGTAGGGCAGTTTATAAAAACGCTGACATCTATCTATTGGATGATCCTCTGTCTGCCGTTGACAGTCGAGTTGGTGAACGACTTTATAATGATTGCATCAATGGTTTCTTGAAGGACAAAACTCGAATTCTAATAACACATCAGATGAAGTACTTGCAACACGCAGATGAGATCATCCTTATTAATAATGTGAGTATAATTTACAAAGTTATTACAAAGTTGAATAAAGATATCTTTGAATTCATAGGGACGCATCGAGTACAAAGGAAATTATTCTTCACTGGAAAAGTCACATGAACTTTTTAAAGATTTGAATGTTAATGATGCCAATGATTTAGAACCAGATACAATTGAGAATATTAAAAATTCTATGTCACCTGCACAATTGTATACCGTTGGTACTATTGATGATAGCGATAATGAAAAAGAATCAAAAGAAACAGAAAAGCTAGTAAAGCCCCAAACGAATAGCGGAACGACCGTTTTCAAGGAAAAAGTGAAATCAAATGAAAATAATATAAAAATTAAGAGAAATATCTATTGGAAGTACATAACCACCGGCGGTTCTTGTATTTTGCCTCTCATCACATTCGTGGCTTTCATTATAGCACAATTAATGTGCAGTAGCTGTGATTACTTTATTAAATACTGGTGAGTATCATAAACATTTGAATTAATAAATTATATTTTCAATTGGATTCTATTACAGGACTACGAAGCAATCGAGGTCTTTAAATAATATAACTAAATTTATGAATACCTCGGAAATTGGTGCAACGAAATTAACCGAAAATCTTGACTCGTATACTGCAGTCTACATATTTGGAGCACTAATGATAGGAATCATCATCATGTCTGTATTAAAAATGGTACTTTACAGTACTGTATGTAAAAAATCAAACAGAAACATTCATAACATGATGGCAAATAATTTGATGAGGACACCAATGTCATTCTTCGAGACCAATGATTCGGGTAAGTCGATTACTAGTTTGAACCTAAAAACTGAAAAATTAACATTGATTTTTTGTAGGCAAAATTATTAATCGATTCTCGAAAGATCTGAGTGCAGTAGACGAGAGATTACAAGCGATGACAGTGGAAACAATCGAGTATTTTTTCATTGTAATTGGGGTCGCGTTACAGATAATTATAATCAACGAATGGTCAATCCTAGTGATAGCAATGATGACTTTTCTTTTCTACAAAGGGAGAGTTATCGCGATCAAAACAACTAGAAGTATGATGAGGATAGAGGGTCAAAGTAAGTATTTTTTATCACGCCAAATCATAAATATCACTGGCTATTGTCAATTTTCAGTGAAAAGTCCTGTCTTCTCTCACGTCAATTCTTCATTCACTGGAATCCTAACAATCCGAGCTTGCAAAGCACAATCCATGGTTTGCAAACAATTTGACGCTCACCAGGATAATCACACGGCAGCAGCGGCGACTTTGCAATACGCACTAGTAGCGTACAACTTGTACCTGGACCTGGTGATACACGGATTCATAGCTTTCATCACCTACAGCTTCGTGATCTTTAAAGACAGTGAAATATCAGGTGCCGATGTTGGTTTGGCGCTAACTCAAGTTTTGATGTTGACTGGAATTCTGTCTAGAGCTATCAAGCTGACTGGTGATATCGAGACACAAATGGTTTCCGTTGAAAGATTGTTTGAGTATACCGAGTTGGAGAAAGAAGGTTTATTGAATGATGATACTTGTCAGAAACCATCGAGTTCGTGGCCAAATCAAGGGAAGATTCGATTTGAAGGTGTGTCTTTAATATATTGCCAGAACAGTGTGCCGACGTTAAAAAATCTTAGTTTTGTCATCGAAGCTGGTGCTAAGGTGAGCTCAGAATCTTCATTCATTTGCAGTTATTCTTGACGACTGTTGTTTCTTTTATCAGGTTGGAATCGTCGGACGAACCGGTGCTGGAAAATCATCTCTGATAGCAGCACTTTTTCGATTGGCCAAAGTCAACGGTGCGATATACATCGACGACGTCGACACCGGCACAATAAGTCTGAAACAACTGCGAAAAAACATCTCCATTCTCCCGCAAGAACCGATTTTCTTCTCGGTAACCTTACGTCAGAATCTTGATCCCTTGAATGATTTCGACGACGCATCGCTTTGGTCAGCTTTGCAGGACGTCGAGTTGAATCGAATATTTCAAAGTTTAGACGCGACTTTGGACCAAAGTAACCTGAGCACTGGCCAACGGCAATTATTATGTTTGGCACGCGCTATCCTTAAGAAGAATCGAATCCTGGTGCTGGACGAAGCGACCGCTAACGTAGATGCCAACACCGACGCCTTAATACAAAAAACCATCAGAGCCAAATTCAAGGACTGTACCGTGTTGACTATCGCTCACAGATTGCACACTATCATGGACTGTGATAGAATCCTCGTGATGGACCAAGGTTGCGTTGTCGAGTACGATCGGCCACTTGTGTTGCTGAAGAAAAACGACGGGTTCTTCTCGAACATGTGGATGCAGAATGACGTCGTTTCGTCGGAACAGCTCGCGAGGATATCGGAAAAGGTACTGAGGCTGATTGATTGCAATCGACGTCTACTGAAATGAACGATCGTTGTGCTTTGTTTCCAGGTGTCCAAGAGAGATTGACGAAGTCGCGCGGTAGTTTTAGGGTACAATCAGTATTTCTTTTTATGTTTTTATTGACCTATAGATAACGTACGAGTAAAACGTTGTGTACAATTTTGTATTTACGTGTCCGTGGTAAGTTGATAGCAAACTCATAATTATCGTTTTCTTATTCCCTGGCAAATTCGTAAGATATCGTGGGTACGCGAAAAATACACTATGAATGGTTAAAAAAAATATATTTTTATGAAAAAAAAAGAAAAAAGAAAAAACCATCTCGTCTCGCTAAGAATATGTGGTACTTTTAAGCTGAAAACTCACATTGTCAAGCTCCTTCTCCAAGTCGCACTCCGGAAGTGCCGGCATCATCAGTCGAGTCACGCTGCCATTGTGATTGCTAAAATTGTAAAGAGCGCCGCTGACCGGCAGAGGATTCGGTATCTTACCGCCGAATATACTAGATACTGTTGCGTTTCTGTCGCTTAGGCACTGCTCGTAAACCATTGTCGCCTTGAAACCTTTTGCGGGCAATAAAAGGCAATTTATAGAAATATCGCGGGGGAAAAGACGCTAGCGATCGTGCGCACACCACTCACCGATAATTGAGAAAACGACGATACCAGCAAACATGGAGGTGAAACAATTGGTGAGACTGACCATGATTGCGTCGCGGTAGCAATTATTGTTGACCGGATTGTACGAGGAGAAAGCTATCAAGCCGCCGAAGGCTAAACCGAGGGAGAAAAATATCTGCGTGCCTGCCTCCAGCCAGACGACTGGGTCGGACAGCTTGTACCACTGAAAGGAGGATTGTACGCTTGGTTTTAGGTGAATCGCGCGTGCGACGCGTCTCGCGTGGGCTCGGCCTTACTTTGGGCGTGAAGAGATGTCTCAGCCCGTCGGACATTCCGGGCAGCGTGACGCCGCGGAAGAAGAAGATGATGAGAACGATGTAAGGGAAGGTGGCCGTCACGTAGACGACCTTGCCCGACGAGGCGATGCCCTTGATCATGCACATGTACACGAGTATCCACGCAATCACAAGGGCCAACGCGATTTTCCAATTAAATACGTCCGGCGTGTTTATGTCTTTCGAGACCATTAGGGTCGTGCGATACCAAAAGTATTGCGTTGGGCTACTTTGCTGCAACAGAATGTGTTACGTTTACGAGAGCGAAAATTTCGAGCGGGTCAGTCGTTTTTCGTCATATTTTCCCGGCGCGATCCGATTTCACGGAGGGATTTGTTTTTCATCGCTCGCGGAATGCGCGAAATTGCTGGCCATCCAGTGGATCATGGACGGAAACATTTTTCAGCTAAAAATCGCGATTTTCATGTGTTTCTTTGTTTTTCATTCCGGCCTTGTTTGCCTTCCAATCAATCCGAGTATACTTGACAAGTGGTCTCTTCCATTTTACTGGCCGATCAAATCTCACTTCGAATCTTTTTTATCTTTTTTTTTAGTCTTTTCGTAATTTTCAAATCCATTAGTTCGTTGAAATTCAATCATTTTTCTATTCCAAACTAAGTTTTAGAACAGCTTTACAGCACGCCACGATATTAAAGAAAATATTCAGCCTCTTAGCTTTTTAACCCCCTATAGAGCATAGAATAGTTTTTATTGGAGATTGAAAATGGCAATTTGACATAGTTATCGTACAACGACCAAACTTTGCATTCTCATAAATTACCTTCCAAGCTTCTAATGAGTTCCGTGCACCGAAAAAAAAAAAAAATATAGCGTTCTTGTAACAAGAGGACGGGAACGATTGTCGTCGTTGTGCGCCAAATGGTTTTTTTTTCGGCGATAGCGATAAACAACGATATAATTACCAAGCACTCGGGTTCAGGCGCATAAGAGCCGTTCTGAAAATACTTGTTAGGACACTCCGACCATGGTAGCTCAGACTGAAAGCTCTGCGAACGATAAGAATGAGGCGAGAGATTGATATATGCTTAACGGTCGCGAGCAATGAAAAGGCTCACCTGAACGAAGTAAAATAGGCACCAGGCGATAATGGTATTATAGTAGAGGGCTACGTTAAAGGACACTACAGCGCTACTTATACCTATCCCAGCCATGTACGGAGACACCTGAAAATGCCGAATGAAAAGATTATCAATGAGAAACGGGCATGTAACGGCGATGACGGCTGACGATACCTGATTCCAAACGCCAATGGCGCCTTTCCTGAGGCGCTGGCCGATCGCTAGCTCGAGATAGAATATGGGTATCCCCTCGATCGCCAGCATGATGAAGTAGGGTATGAGGAAAGCGCCTGCGAATCATATACGCCATGCGGCGGGCCATTCGTAGAGTGCAACGCGGTCAGCGCGACTCGACGTCGCGCAAAATCGATACTGCCGGCGCGACCCTCCCTCGCTCTTTAACTCCCTGCGATTCCGGTCGCCTCTTGCTCTCGCTCGCGGCAGCCGTCGAATGCTTCCACGCGTGTCACGTTCGCGTTCGAAATTACGCCCCCCCCCCCCCCCCCCTAGTGCGTCGATATGCTTTTGCGAAGAACGACGATGGCCGGCACATAAATAAATAAATAACGAAGGAAAAGAAGCGCGGAGGCGTCGTTGTCAATCTCAATCACGTGGGCTGTCAACGTGTAACGCACGCTCGTCTGCCTCGAGACGCAGCAGAGGGTCGGCGAGTCGTCGCGCACAAATCCCGAGGGAGCTCAGCGAGAGGATTAATAATAGCGCCGCGCGCGCGCGCCGATTGAGGAGAGGCCGCCGCGATCGACACTCACCGCCGCCGTTCTTCTGCGCGAGGTAGGGAAATCGCCAGACGTTGCCGAGGCCGACGGCGTAGCCGACGGTAGCGAGCAGGAAGGTGAGCTTGCTGTCCCAGTTCTCGCGCTCGTCCTCGCCGGCCTCGGGCTTGAATATGGCCTTGCCCTCGCCGCTGCCCAGCTTCGAGCCGCCCGGAGCCACTGGCGACAGCAACTGGCCGGCGCCGCTGGCCCTGCTGACTTCACCGCCGCCCCCGCCCCCGCCGCCGCCGCCGCCGCCGCCGCCGCCGCTTGTCTTGCTCTGCGGATTTAATTAACACAGCGACTGTAGCGGACTTTTCTTGTGTCGCAGCTGCGGGTACTTTCGCCGAGGCTGGAGCCTGAAAGCTCGCGCGTGATTCGCTCGGCGAGTTGCTCGGCGCATTTTTTCACTGGGATTAACAAAATCCTTCACATCGATGAAAATCGCGCTTAAATAACGCGATTGGTTCCTGGCGAAGGCTGGAGCACTGACTTCGCGACGTGCGAACGAAGATGGGCGCATGCTCGTCAGCCTTCGCCTCGTCCGATTCGTCGGCTATCTCGGCCGCGACTGTATTTGCATAGAGCGATCGCCAACACAACTCACCGCTTTGTTGGGACTGGAATCTTCGAAGGCGGCATTGGTGGCACCGTAACAGGCAGTGACGTTACTCTTGCATTTATCCACGACGAGTCTGCCGCGCATCTCCTTCATTTCCAGCTTATCGATGCTCTTCTGCGGCTTCAGGTCTCGCGAGCTTTGCCGGCGCACCAGATGGGCCGTATTCGCCATTTTGCCCCGCGTTTGACTATTTCGCTTCCTCACCTATCTCCTCTTCATGCAAGCCAACTTTTTAGTAGCCGGAGAGTGAAAGGATCGTCGATTCACCCGATGACTCCATTCTGTGCACGAAGAATTGTTCGGTTGGCTCCTGTTTTGCCGACCCCGTTGGCAATCGATGCACCACAAGTCGGTAAAACAGGAACACAATACGTATGCGAGTCGAATACTGACACTATTGGCAATCTAATGAGCAGAACGCACTTTATGCGATATCTTGAGAATGGTATATTCTCGAAATATAGCAAACGATGTTATTAGAAAATGAAGCCGATACAACTAAATAGCTGCGAATCTTTCTGTAACGAGTACGCTGAGCAGATAACTTTTAATCTGGCGCGTCTCGTCAAAAGAAAGAATAAACGTAGGCGACGTCGAGAGTGAAATTAATGCAAACCCTCGTGTTGGCTCTTCTCTGCGAGAGCATCCGATACCATGGGAGCTAGTGCGAGAAAGCGAGAAAAAAAATATAAACCGGCGATTATTTTGATGTCAGCGTCGAGCTTAATCCTCGCACGCTTTGTGTCAAGGAGCGAACGCTTGGGCTGCTTTTGTCGCGCGAAATCCGTCGAAATCGAAAAGAGCAACCGAGCCAGCCAAAATAATATGGCGAGCGCGTTCAGCAGAGCGCAGGGGTCCATCCACTCCCAATAGCTCGAGGTCATCAATACCGTTCAAAATTCAAATGACCGCGCCGTCCAGTCACAGTGAAGAAGGTGCACATTCGCGAGCGAACGCCGCACCTGCTTTCGTCTTATCACTACGAAGTACCGTGTTTTTCTATTGGTATAATGGGGGGGGGGGGAGGCTAGTGGAAATTTTCATTCGCGACGTGGCGGTTGGATAAGACGTCGTGAAAGAGGTGCGGTGGCCTGTATTCAAAACGATTAAAAAAAACACAGACCTTTTGTAGCTTCTAGCTGATAAGAAAACAATGATAACAAAGAAAAGCTCCCAGATAATTTCGGACCCCCACGACCTCGCTGCCTACAGTCAGCTACAGGCTCTCCCCCATTCTAGATGTTCGAGGGAGGCGACCGAATAATTAGATCCGACTCGTTGAATCAGCGCATCGGCACTTTATTCTCAAAGTCTCCGCATTCTCATCACGCCTCCCGTATCAATTCTCGTGTCTCGCCGTCTCGCGACCACCCCTACTTTTCTTTCTATTTTCGTGTCGAGAGATAAGTCGGTACAATCGTCTCGCCAACTTATTCTTAGCTGCTTCAACGTTTTATGAAAATTTGCAAGATTTATTTACGACCACAGTAAATCGTTTGGTTGTATAAAGCGTTGTAAGCTTGGAATCCGAGCTGGTACAGTTTACTTTGATGCGTTTCTTTTGTGTAATTATAAGTTGTAAAACGTATAATTTCTGTGATTAATTTTGTCACACGTCGAAATTTTTATCAACGCAAAGTTAAATTAAGTTCTCTACGATCTTGTAATTACGAATGTGCGCGATAAATAAAGGTATTTATCAACGACGAGCCTTCTAAAGTATTACATAATTCGAAACTGTAATTGAAAAACTTGTCTTCTCAAGCAAACTTTCGTCCTTTGAAATCCAACAAACGCAAACGAAATCTCTTGTTCAATATTAAACTTCGTAATCAAAAAAGAAAACGTCCGCACAAGCATCCAAACAACAGCAGGTAAATCACTCCAGTACCACGGCCGTTGCTTCATCTTTTGAACGCTCTCTCTCTCTCTCTCTCTCTCTCTCTCTCTCTCTTTCTTGTTCTTCACGAGATATCCTCGTCGACCCTCTTTTTGAATCTATATCACTCGTTGTTTGCGTTCGATTTCGCACGAACAGGAGAAACAGCTGAGCAGCTGGCTACAAAGCAGACACTCGACTAGTGAATTGAAAAAGCTCGCGAACCGAGCTGTGCGAAATTGTACAGCGGGAGTAGCAATGAGACGAAGGGAAAGATCGCGCGGCGTTGACTCTCACGTCGGTGATGAAGCTTATCGCGATACGAATGCGAAACTGCGTCTGACCGAGGAAAAGGAAAGTCGCGATTGAGTCAATACTGGCGCGGTCGTGGGTTAGCGCAGGCAGAGCGCTGTATTCGAGGGACACGCGTGGTCTCGATGCAATTAGCCGTGCCGCTACCTCGTTCGGTAGCAGCGGTTTCGCCTCGCTGCCGACAGCGAGAGCTGCAATCCCGTTCAGGCCTCGTGGCAACCCAAGTTCACTCGATCCCGCCGACGATCCGCGAGCCGCAACGCGGAAAGGGATGTAGCTCCGGCACGCGTACGCTACGCGCCGTCGGCTCCAGCGGTTTGGCCCTGACTCGCGGCCGAGTTTTCGCGCCGGGATTTTCGCGAGAATTGACCGGTACAGAGAAAGAGGCATTCAAAGAGCGCTCGCTGAACTTCGAGTCTTTCAGCCACTGGCCGCGTAGCGTCTTCACTTCTCGGGAGCTCGAGGCGAGAGCAGCGTGCGCTCAACCTCGCCTATACTCGGACGATCCATCGATCGCCGTCGAGGCATAATCTCGGCGTCGTCTCCTTCCGCGCGAGCCGCGCGAACATTCGACGCGACGACGGGACTCACTTATCCCCCGGAAGATACGGAACTATTTTAATTCGCGCGTAATCGACTTGGACGTCCGTCGCGTCCCACTTTTTCGTCCTCGACGTCGCGCGTTAGAAAAAAGTCCAGGCGCAAGATCCGGTCCCGTCCGTCAGCTTCATCAATCACTGAGTGCGCGGGCTCGAACGCGAGGCACCAGCACGAGCGGGGAGAGTCTGGAGTGAAAATTACGAATTTCCTATCGATTCACTTTAGAAAGAGAGCGAGAGAGATAGAGAGAGAGCGCGCGCACTGTCTGCACGAGCAATGCTTGCGTGTGTCGCAAATGCGCACTCACGATGAATGAAGGTTAAGCTCTTCCCTTCCCCCTCCGCCGCGAGCCTCACTCCTCAATTTCTAGCAAGCATACGGAAATTTTGACTTTCGTCTTGCACAACTCGCTCTCTCTCTCTCTCTCTCTCTCTCTCGCCTCTCGCTTTCTCAGTCGTGCGAGTGCGCGTCTGGTCGGACATTGGCGTTTTAAGTCCGCGCACAGCCGGAAAACGATAATAACCGAGAGGCACAGGCGAGAGCAGCTGTCCGCCGACACAAGCACAGGGTACAGCGAGGCTGACGAGGGCGCAGTAGCCTGGATGGATGCGTGTGGCGCGACGCGCTGCCGATGACAACCGACGTCGACGTCGTCGTCGTCGTCACTGACCTGTGGAACGGCGCTGCGCAAGGCTCCAGACTGCCGTGGTCGCCCGTTGCATCCTCAAAGCTCCCTCTCTCGGTTACGACTGCGAACGCCCGCACCGACGAGGGAAACAACATCGAGCCCCCTCTCGCGCTGCTGTGTTTACCCGTCAGTGTGTTTGTTAGGTGTTCCTCGCGTACCGTTCGAGAGGGCGCGAATCATATGGGGGGAGGACGATGTGCGTGGAGTCGAACTTTACACGTTATCGACGACGGAGATGCAATTAAGTTTCTCGCTCTTACTGCGAGCACGAACGCCGACTGACGTACTGGCGGAGCGAACTCGTGGCGTCACTCGGATCGTCCTCGGAGCGGATTACCCGGACGAAGACGCTCGAGCGACCGCGTGCGACTCGAGGACGATCGATCGTCTTGAGGATGATCGCGAATACAATGCGTCCGATCGTCCTTCGGTCCGCCGACGCGCCTTCGATTGACGCGACACGCCGCAGCTAGCCTGGACGAGTGCGGCGAGACGGCCCGCGCGCTAAATGAGACATCGCGCGCGGTGCGACAGGGAAAAACCACCGGTGGCACCATCTACTTCCCGCGGCCGGAAAAGCGCACGGGGAGGGACGGTGGCCGGGGGCGGACGGATTTTCCTGAGAATCAATAGCAAAGCCCCAGCCGCCTCCGCTAACCGCTCGCCATTCCCCTCCCCGCCCTGCTGGCGCGCTACGCCGCCGCTGCACACGTGCAGCTCCGCGCGCGCTCTGCCAAAAATCTATTGATTGCCGCTCTCCTGCAGCTTCCGCCTGCGCCGTTGCCCTCCGCCGCGACCGACTCGCCGAGTGCCATTCGAATTTTCGACCACTCGCGCGCGCAGATTGATCGAACGAGCAGCTTCGGATGCGACTTCAGGCGTACCAGCAGAGTGGATTGTCCTTTTTAGCGGTGCAATAGGCCTCTCGTTAATCGCGTCATGGCGACCCTCGCAAAAGGCGCTGCTTTTGTATTTTAAGACGCAGCGTATATTCAATACTATGCTCATTGGATACGTTTAAAGAAAAACCTGAATATCGCGCGTGAAGTACCTTATTACTCTTCTGTCGAGTGGACGAATTCTACGGTTGTAAACAAAGTCACGCCTTGAATTGTGCATACCAATACTCCTTTCTACCAAGTTTTATTTGTCAGCTCTCAAATTGGACACACTCATTTAGGAAACTGCCAAGCCAAGTCATTAGTGTCATTCCATGGCATGACGGAAGCTCTCACCGACCAAAGACAATATTGAAATATAAATTGAGAGCTTGGCCGTAGGCAACTCTTTACTTTTTATTAAAAACAAAAAAAAAAAAAAATAAGCGCGATCGCTGTGTTGATCTAAGCCTCGAAACTTCTAAAAATACTGGCGCTCGTGTGCTTGCGAAAGCTGCATACTCTCTTCCTTTTTTAATTTGTGCGTTTTCTTCGCATAGGTTGGCAATTGCTGGCAAGCTTCGTTGAGCAATCGCGGACAATCGCGAGCATTAATGTGACGAATAAATTTGTCGCGCGATGGCATTTCGCGGGGAAGACCGGTGTGCAGCGATCACGACAATTATGTCAGCGCTGTACGTTCGAATAGACGTAGGTACGTACAGGACAAGGCAGCGCACATATCTTTCCCCGCCCCTTTGCGAGCGGACCAATATATCAGGCGCTACATGGGAGGGGAGAGAAGACAGGCGTTTATTGGTTCTCGCTGTACTCTGGCGCCGCAAACTTTATCATTAACGAGTAATTGATATAGAAGCTTGTGGCCTGTCGATTTTGCCGGCGGCGACAAGGGGCGCGAGAGTCAACAGAAGGAAAAAAGGAAAAATGCGGAGTGCTCGTCGACGTGCGCTGCTCTTTCTTGCGGCTTCGCGGAAAGATACTCGCGCGAGAGAAAAACGCGATCTCTAAGCTCGTCGAACGTACGTACACCTCGGGCGCCAAGTTCGAGACTATGCGCGTGTCGACGGTTGATGTTTCAGTAACCAACGAGGCGGTGCTAGCCTTGTGCAAAAATATCGTTTATTTGTAAACAACAACAATAAAAAAAGAAGACAAAGCTAAGGAGTCTCGCTGGCGAGGAACTGCGTTAGAGTGAGTATATCTGAAAGCAAATGAAAGGCGTGTGAGAGCGAGATTCACATGCATATAGCGCGCCGCGAGGTTGGACGCATATACTCACAATCGATTTTTTCCCGAGCAAGCTGCGGCTCCACCAACGATGCGGACAACTTGTCTACACAACCTTCGTCACTGTAGTCCAAATCCTTCAACGATGCTTTCAGACTGAGATATCTGAACGTTATTGAGTGCTTAGGAATTTCTTCGACTTGTTTTCTTTTTAGATCAACGGCTCGAGAGATTGGAAAAAGGGGACGAGAACTTAATTTTTTTTTTTTCGTGAGTAGGGCGCTCGAGTGATGCTACGCTTCGTGGTTCGACTGACCAACTAGAGGACGAAGCGAACGTTAGTTTCGATTTTCAATGTACCGCATTTATGCTCATAAATTCCGATATACTTCTGGTATCCATTAGGCGAATAATCGATTATATGTTTGGCAGTTTTTTTCTTCTTTATCAGACTTCATTAACCCGTTATCTATTTACTCGCCACGGAGCTGCATGCTCGTCGAACAGAAATACGGCATGCTCGGACCATTAAAAAGAATATACACAACACGTCGGAAGTACGACTGCTAGTTAGAGATGAATGAGAGGTGGACTAGTTCATAAAATACTGAAAATACTGCGAGAATCATAAGCTCAAGTGGAGTGGCAATTAGAGCCTATAAAAGTTGAAAAGCCAGTCGTAATGACGCCACATTTCACCAAGCTGCCCTCCTTTCGGCAAAGTGTCGCAGCCCCTCGCATCGATAGCCGCAAACAAGCCGGGCAAACGTCCGCTCTTTCAATCTCTCATTATCGTTTACTCGGTGCTGACTTCAATCCTCATTGGATTTTAATCTTTCTCTAATTGCGAGAGCCTCGTTGCGAGGTGATTCGCCACCGAATCGCGGGAGAAGAGAACAACAGACGCCAAGACGAAACGAAGGATTTGCCCGACCGACCGAATAAAGGGCTGATTACTCACGCCCTATTTATTTCCCGATCGAGGATACTCTCTTCTCCTTACAGCGTCGCCGTGACAGTGCACGTGATTACCGTTGGACGTAATGGTACGGAAAAGGATACAAGTTGTGATAAAAATCGCAGGCGTCGATCGCCCATTCGATTAGTAAATCCAATCTCGGCCTGCGACCAGTTCCCTCGACCAGCTCCTTCATACGCTCGTCGCTCAGAGACGAGCCATTTAGGGTTGTTTCGAGATTCGCCAAGCGTTGCTTCAAATCCTGCGGGTCGAAAGGACAGCTTGACAACATTTGTGTGTGCAGGTGCGATTTAAAGGACGGCAGTGTCGATGAAATTATGTCGTTTGAAAAATTGGAAAATATTAAAAGTAATTATTTTTTACAGGAAAGAAAAGACTTATTTTCAAACGGTTTTTTCAATTCAAGAATCAAATTCACTTCGGAAAAGTATATATATATATATATATATATATATATATATATATATAAAATTGAAATGTATGAAGCATCGAAAATTAAGCCCATATTAAATAACTATTAAATAAGTCACATGGACTTTTCATATAGTTCTTGCGTTTTAAATTACATGTTATTCAGTATTTGATTAACACAATTATAATTGTTCCTTACATTCCTTCTTTAATTTGTTCGCTCGAATCGACATTTTCAAATCACAGTGAAAACTTTTCACTCACCTGACTATAATTATTCAACTTAGCGATAGCCTCGTGGACAAGAGCAACCTCGTCCTCGATTCCCGCAAGAATCTTGGCGACGAGTCGTTCGCGCAATTCCTCCACTTTACAGAGTTCTGCATTATCGACTTCCGAACTGTAAGAAAGTGTCGACGCCAAGCGGACAGACCGCGAGTTAATTATAACACGTGGTGTATGATTGTTGTGAATGCGCATTCACCGTGTTTTCAAAAATCAACATCATTTATGGATATTAAGTATTTGATTCGAGATCATTAAATTAAAAAACCTGTCATCGATCAATATACTCGGACATTACCAAGGAACGACAATCTTTTCGGTTTTTTTTAATTTTTACCTTCTGACATGCCGCAGTTGTTCGATTCGATGTTTCAAAACTTTCAGCACATTATTGGTACTCGCCTGTATTTCCTTCCACTTGGTGTCTGTCGACTCTAATTTCGAGTAGAAATTTATCAAACACTTGTGCGATTCCTTATTCATTGTTACATCTTTGTATCTTTTTTCTTGGTGCGACTGAGGTTACGTTACATGCGGTTAATTCGCCGTACGCGCATGCGTCGCTTTGTTCCACTTTAGCTCGCATTCCAACTCCAAATGTTATATTGACGTGTTCTTTTGGGGAAACCAATAGGTGCGCTTGCTGATCCAAGGGATGAAACGAGAAAACATTCTTTTATTTTACATCAGATCGGAATTTTTTTTTTTAATCGAAGTTAAAAATGTGCTCGTTATCGCTCGACATTAATAAAACACCCAAATTACAAAATTAATTACAATATTCGAATGCATGTACATGATTACACAATACCTCGATAATTGACCAAGTGCATTTAGAGAGAGGAAGCCCGCTTCGAACACGGTTACGTGTTACAAATGGCAAACAACAATGTCAATGACGCAAGCCCGATTCGCACCTGTCAAGCTCTATTGAATTGCCAGTCGCGTAATCATGCATCAATTTTCTTTTTGTTTCGCGCTCGATTGCATCATTTGAGTTTATCTTTGCATTGCGCACGTATCGTAAGTCGCTCGTCTGCTTACAGGCGTGAAAAATGTGTCGGTTAACGTCTTTACGACCCTGCACGTGCGCGGCAGCGTTGTCCCCCGCGCAGTTTCCGCGAGACCGCCGAAAGCTTGTGTCACGTTCGGCACTTTCGTCCATTATATTGACCCGCAAGGGATTTATATACGCGAGTAAATTGTCATTTAATTCGTACGAACACGTACACATACGTTTAACCGCCAAAGAAGAGCCCATATTTTCCGTCTCTCCCCTACCTTTTGTCAAGCCGCCGTTACCCGCTGTGCCCCACCTCTTCCGAGTGCGAGAAAGAGAGAGAAGGAGAGCGCGCACACGACGAGTGCTGGCGCGTGTCTGCGCAGAAGAGTTTGGACTCATTCCCCGATCCGGCGCCGATGCGGCAAGTCGTATGCGGAAGAGGGCGCGAGTGCGAATCGATTTGTCAGTGCGTGCAGCATTATGCAGTGATGTTTCGCGTGTGATCTCTCGACATCCGACCAAACGTATATACGAATATTGACGAGCTCCGTTTTTCTCATTGTCGCTTCGAGTAAAGAATCATGAGATACAGAAGCACTAAGGAAATCGAATCGCTGGACGAGATAACCATCGAAGCGGAGAACGGGATGCTGTCCAATGGCAAACCTAAAGATGATAACATGGACGAGCAGCCCACTACTACTGATATACTCAACCCTTTTGTGCATCGTCTCGAGCTTGAGACTACTTACGAAAAATTTAAGGTACATCACTTTGTCTGATAAGCTGAATGTCGATTTGTTTGTTTTTGTTTCCTTCGTTGGGCTGTCAGAAGTGGCGATTCGAAACTGCCAGATGTCGCGAGCGAAGAATGAGGAGCAAGAGAGAGTTCAATTAGAAAGTGATGTATAAAGTGTTTGAATTATGGTATATGTATATGACGAACGAGCAAAGCGAGAAAGGTGTCTACTGGTCCCGTTGCACGTGAAACCGTCGATGCGGCGGCGTGTATCCCAAGATTATACAGAGAAAGAGTGGGGAGGGTGGAGAGGAATCGATTCTTGTTTTCGTATACTACACGTTTTCTCTTTTCTTTTTCATGATAACAGAGATAACTCGAATACAACTGGAAGAACGGAGAGTTTTGCGCGAGACGAAGATTTTAATTAGATTAAGAAGGAAACAACTGTATTTGTTAAAAAAAGAAAAATGCCGCTGGCAAAACTTGTTATTACTCCACTAAAAAAAATTTCACTTTCACCCGCGAATGCGAGCCAAGTTTTGCGACAGACATGAAAAAACCAATTGCCTTTTATTAGAATGGTGCAAACAGCTGTATTTATCTGTGCCTAATGTCGCATTGCTCTTCTAGATGTATACGACTCGGGCGATGTGCGGCATGCATTAGCTTACGTGTTATTTACTTTTTAAATTCTTGAGTAGGTAAAGTGCGGGTAAATTTGATTTCATTTTTAAAAGCTTTTAAGTTCCAAAGTATTTTTTAATCAATTTCTTTAATAACGAAAATTTAATTGCTCAAATGTAACATGTAAAGAATTCGTCGCATTTTGAATATTGGTTATGCAAAAAAACGTTTTCAAAAATTTCAAAAGTGGTTTTAAATTAAGGTTTTTATAATCAAGTTTCAGATATGAAGGAAGTTTCAACTTGAATCTTTATTGCCATTCGTAAAATATTCAAAAAAAAATTTCACTTGTACTATAACAACGGAGCTGATATTATATTTACCCGTGTGTTTTGAAACCACTTCCTTGTGTCTATATAGTTATCCGAAAGTTCACTAAAATTTTCTTTGTTTTCCGGTATGCAAATTATCATAAATCGCAATAATGGCCCGTAAAACAACTATGCAGACGTTATATATAGGTTGCTATGCATTTTTAAATATCATTAACGCAAAGATTTCTTTAAATATCTGAATATCAGTCAGCTAATCAATTAGTAAACGAGTGACTATCGCGCAACTCAAACCATTTTTGAGAAAAAAACAAGATGAAACTGTCAACGATACACGCGTAACTAGCGCACGGCTTTCGAAATTGAAAGAATTTTTCCATAATACACCGAAAAAAAATCAACGAATATCAACACATTCGTCAATATTATGTGTTTCCCTTCTCAATTTGCGAAAGGTTTGATGTCGGATCCTTGAACGTGATCTCTCGCGAATACTTTCTATCGCGGAAGTCAAGTCCGGTTTTTTCTTCTTCCTTGGGTATGTGCCCGCGCCAGCGAGTGAAAATCGCTGAGTGCAACAAAACATGCGCATAGACACTCACAACGGCGCGAGAGAGGTGATTCACCTGCGAAAGTTTTTTTTTTCTTGTTTTGATTGTGAAATCGTCGCGTTTGCGGAAACCTCCGTTACGTGTTGATGAAAAATGTTCGATCTCACAGCCCAAAGAGTACGTCCCATGGTGCATTCGGACTATCGAAGCTTCCGATCGCTGAGTCGACCAAAAGAGAAATCAACATAAATTCTTGTCGCTACCGAAAAACAAAATGCAAGTTGCGCTCATTTGTGCCTATTCCTAGTAAAAACACAGTGATCGATTGCCCTGAGTAAATGGTTTTTGAACGGATGCGCGCTTCCTTTCCTTTTGCAAGCAGTGAAAGGCCTCCTCTCGTAGAACTTTCGTTTCTGGACTAAACGCTCGACGGAATGAGCCCGGCCTATTCTTTTCTCGCGCGCGCTGCTTCTCTGCTCCGTTGCGGGAGATTTTTTTTTTTTTGCCCCCGCTAAACTTTTCCGGCAGGTGATCGACATCGCGCGGCTTGATCGACGCGATCGAGCGCAAACGAACCGAAAAAAGGCGCACGCTCGTCAGTGGCCAAATCCGTTTTTACCAATGCATCATCGAAACTCTCCCGAAGGGGCCCCGACCAAGAGTTTTCCAAGATTCTATCGGCGCCGAAAAAAATTCAGCGATTCGTAAATTATGCCTTTCACTGGCTATGGAGATCGCAAGATCATCGATCGGAGGAAAATGTAATTATTCAGTGTGCTTCGGAAGAGGCCGCGCTATCATGGTATGTAAAGTTCTGGTACACGTTTACCTGCTATACAGCCGACTATAATGACCTAATGACATACAACTTTCCCATCTTGTTTTCGTGCGCGCAATGCCGCGTTTTCTCGAGACTTTCGCTTGTAGGGCACCGAACTGTATTTTTTTTTGTATCGTAAAACACACAAGTTGTTGTTTCATTGTTATGTTTAATACTGTTACTTTTTACACTGTCATTAAATGATAAATGTTATGCAATACGAATGTTATTTTGTAAATGGAATAAATTGTAGTTTTTTTATGTAACGTGAGGTTAATTGATATTCGGAGACATGCCAATTGTGCGTAACTGAGGTTGGCTTGAAGTATCGAAAAAAATATACATATTGCCTAAAGCTCCTAAAAGGCTTGGCTTGATAGGATTCTCTTCCTATAGTTTCTGATCGATTGATGGACCATTAGCTGCTGGAAAATTAATCCTCCGGTGACAAGCTTATCCCCGAGGCCGTCAATTTAGGGGCGGAAAAACGTCAGGACGTTTGTTCAGCTTCTTCTTCGCGTATATCCTCTACTTGATGTAAGCGAATATCGACGCGTGTGAACAAATTATACCTTCAGTTTTTATTCGAAGAGGCTATGCTAAACTTTCTTTTATTTATTACGTTGAAGCGGCGCACGTGAAACTCACTTAAAGATGCAAAAATATTTTTTAAGAATCTTCCAAGCTACAGCTAGACTTGAAATACGATAGCTAATTAAAACAATTTCTCTTACGAGATGCTCACATTATATTCAATTTACATATGGATAAGCTTTATTAAAAATAAATTATTTTTCGTACACCATTTGGATCATTTCGAACATTATATTGTACTTCATAAAAATATACCGGTCAACATTTCGAGGATTTATCCTCCTTTTCAAGGCTAAAAATATACAATGTTTAACACTGAATTTTCAAAAGATAACTCATAAATAAGTGTATAATCTGATAATACTACTTAATTTATTAATCAGCTTGTCAATTACTCTGTAATCAAATCATGTTAAAATGAATATCAATTTGAAACTTAGGTTTTTGATGTCGAAACGTTGGCCTACATGTCGTTGTGAAATACAATATTATGCTCGAAAGGATCCAAGTGGTGTACAAAAATAATGTATTTTCAATAAACCCTATCCATATGTAAAATATGACAGCTTTCTACCACTTCGAGCGGGAACGTCATTGCAATTGAAAAAGACGCGAAAAAAGTCAGCCCTCTCGTCGGCAATCCGCAGACACACGCGCTCGAGCGCCGGCAATTTGCGTTCGCGCGGGTAAGGGAAATCGTCTCACGCCGTAGGTTTCGACGACCGCGAGAGACCGAGCAAGCGATGTCGGCCCAGTGCGCCGGCAGTTCTCGTGCCACATTCGCTCAGGCATGCTCCCGTGTCCCACAATCCCTCCACTCGGGCGCGCCGTAGAGATGCACTTCCGCTGGCTGCAGCGTCGTTCTTTCGTCGGTGAAAGGTGGGCCGCTACCGCTTTTCGGGCAAAACGATCTGTCGGATTTTCGACGACGCTCGCGCGTGCTCGTCTGATCGGATCGCGTTTCTCGACGAGGATTCAATTCGCGAATTAACCATCCCGCGAAACGAAACGCCCCGCTCGGCGAGAATTATTCGGCGGATGGGGAGGGGGATGATGGTCGCTTCCAATGATTTTCTAGGTTGCGAGGATTGCGAACGCGCGCGGTCCCCGCGACCAGTGCAGATCTCCGGGAAAGTGCAATTTATGCGCTCGCGCGAAAACTTTTACCGCTCGTGCGCGTGCGATCCTCCGAATCCTCTCCCTTACGTGACTTTCAAATCTCGTTGCTCGCGCAAACGCACTTGTGGTATATATACACGTCGGAGATACGGCGAGGCACGCGAAAAGGTCACTGGATTTCGAAGACCCACGAACGCGCGACGAACGGACGTACACGCGCGCTCGAGGGGCATCGGGTCACGTGTATATCGAATTTGAACAGCCAGGCGTAATCGACGTTCGAGGGAGCTCGTAATTTCGCGCGACGTTGTTTTGAAACGCCTCTCGGGGACTCTTGTTTCGTTCTCGTTCTTGACGACCGGAGGGGAAGGAAAGAAGTCAAGCGCTCTCTTTTTGTTACGAGTCCATACCCCGGCATGACGCGGCTGTCGTTATTCTCTCCTAAATTCGGGCTTCCCGACGGAATACCAACCCGTGTTAATTTCACAAAAGGCGCATCTACTCGGTTGTTTGTAAACAGCTCAGAAGTTGGAATCGGGAGTAACGATGCCGGCGAGATGGCGAACGCGTTCGTAAAATCCGAGCGGCGATGCCATTTCGAAGCGACGTCATCGGCTCCCGTTCCCGTCAAACGGACCGTCGAAGGCGGCTAAGCGTGACTCGGAGAGCCAGAGCTCGCGAGGAAAGTTCGCCGTCGAGAGGTTCCGGAATGGAAGCCGCGCCAGTCGAACAGCGAGAAAGCGCGCGGGCCAGAATCGGAGTTCCGTTGGTCGGCCGCCCGTAAAGGCAGACGCGAAGGCTCGATTGCCGCGCGATCTGTCCTTCTCGTTGGCCGAGCGTCATTTACCTTATCGTCTCTCTACCGCGCGCAGCCTCACTGTAATAATAGAACGAAAATTAGAATGTTAGGCAAGCTAGTATCCGATATTGGGGATTAAGCGTCTGCGTTTTCTCGTTTCTGAGGAACGAGGTCGTTAAAATCGTTACTGGTTTACTCCCATTCATTTCTTTCTTTTCTTTTCCTGCAAAAATATGCATATATGCGTTTTTTCTTCTTTAGAAATAAAAGAAACGCGAAACAAAAGCAGGCAATAAATTACAGCAAACAAAAAATTCAGTTCGAACGAAAAGCGAAGAAAAGAAATTGGTAACGCAAGTCGAACAACAAAAGTAGAAAAATCGCAATCGACCTCAAAGATTTAAGGACGATAACGTTTTTCACCGACGCACTTCAACTCGAAAGACAAACTCATTAATTCGCGGAGCGGCCGAAAAGACTCCGTACGAAATTACAAGAGACATTCGCAGTCTATGACATTACCTTGGCGTTGGGCCAGTCGAAGTTACAACTCGCGCCAAAAAGTTTAAGTTCATTCTCGCGGGTTCAAGTCGGCGATAAATAAAAGTCGAGTTTCGAGGCTTTAATCAGCCGGGGATCGCGCGGAAAATTTCTTTTCCTCCCGAGCGAGTCACATTTTGACGCGCCCCAGCTATACATTGAAACTCGCTCGCCTCCCTTCAGTCCATCGCCTCGTTGCAAGTTCGTCAGTTGCGAATGGATCGATCCCGAAAAGCACCGCGCGCTCTTGCCCTCGGCCGTACAACGCAACAGAGCATTGTCGAAAGAACAAGATAAGAGAGGAAGCGCCTCGCGATGGCAAAGTAGGTCGGCGCCTGTTCGCCTCGACCGACACCGCGGCCAATCCCGATCATGCGCGCAAATTTAACGGACGGCGCTCGCCCGAAAATTTCTACGTCAAACCCCCTTGCCCGTCTGGAATACTGCCCGACCGAGTTTCGGCGAGTCAGCTGAAAGAGGGTCGAGTGGGGCTTTTTGTGTCGTCGTGGCGCTGCTGCACGCGACGTTACTCTCGGTGCGATGGCTCATCGAATACCGATAACCCGAATCGTTCCGTGTGTCCGCGTGTCGATCGAAGCTCCGAGTTATCGGTCCCCGTTTTGAAGAAGCCTCATTCGGCGAGTGGCTTGGAAAAGAAATCACGAAAGGCAACGGCCCGCAGCCGATGTGCAAATTTACTGCGCGAATCGGTCGTAGCTCGATTACGCGATCGACGACGGCGAAACCGATCCGCCGGCAAAGCGACGCGGCGCGACCTTCAGCCGGTGTCGCACTGCGCGCGTGCGTCGTTTTTAGCGTCGAACCGCGCGGAGAGTCGTATGATGTCAGGGGCTGGCCGCATCGCGTAACGCACCTTTTCCGCGGTGAACCGCGGATAAGCTGCCTCTCTTTAAAAAAATAAATAAAGACAAATCCACGAGTTGCTCTTTATTTCTCTTCTTTGAAGTGCGAATTGCTTCGACGCTCGCGCCCACGCGTAATCAGTCGGAAGCGCGCATCTCTGTGCTAAACTTTCCACCGCGGAGAGAAAGAGAATAAAACACGCTCGCCTCCGCATCTAATAACTTCCCCGAGGATTTGCACATTCGCAGCTTTAGGCCGAACTAAAAATCGAAACTTTCGCTTGACATATGTACGGAAAGAGAGTGAGAGAGAGAGAGAGAGAGATTGGTGCGTTTGAGGCCGCAGCGATCGATCAAGTCTACGTACGTTGCATGTGCGGCGGCTCAAGGCTGCGCGCGAGCTCCATCAAGGATTGACCGGGAGAATAGAAACGTACGATCGCGAAGCGCAAGGTCAAGGACAATCGCGCTCTCGACCTCGATATGCGGTTCGCGAACTGCTTCCGTTCCCGGCCGTCGTCGTCGTCGTCTCTCTCTCTCTCTCTCTAGAGGTCCACATTTCCGCGGCGTCGCTCTTCTCGCCGCCGTGCAGCCCCGTAACCTCGATCTAAAACGGCATGATGTACCGCCGGCTCCTCGTCGCGACAGGCGTCGCTCCGCGCGATGCTCTTTGACGAGCCGTCGAGCCCTCGTCACGGAACAAAATTACGGGATCTCTCCGCGAGAAAATCGATCCCCGAACGATAAGAGTGCAGACGAGGACGCAAAAATTTTACTTCTCCTTCCCCTTCTCCAATCGAGCGCAGCGTTCGAGCTCGCTTTTCTTTCGCTTCAATTTGGCCGATTTGCAAAACTTTCTCTCTCTCTCTCTCTCTCTCTCTCTCTCTCTCTCTCTCTCTCTGCGTTGCGTCCCGCTTTTGGCTACAAAGGAATTGCAAAAACTAGAGCGCGCGGCGGGCAACTAGAGGCGAACAACGAGGGAAAACAGATCAGCCTTCCGTGGTCTCCGTGGTAACGATTTATTTTACGAGCACTTTCTTCTTTCGCGGAGAGCCTCGCCGGGATTTATGCATCGCCGATTCAGCGCTGAGATTTTCCCCATTCGCGCGGCGAGGCGAAAAAACAAACGCAAAAAGAGACGGCGGACGAACGAACGGGGCCGAAAATTCGCGCTAGCCACGGATCGCCGCGTTAACGCGAGTCCCACATAAAAGGCCGTCGACCTCCGCGCGATGCGTGAGAGCGCGATATAACGGCTAACGTTTCTCCGGAACGGTTATTCAGGCACCTCGGCTCCGCGCGGGTTCACAGCGTGATAGCGCCGACCTTGACGGCTCGAATGTTTTTTTTTTGTTGTTTGGTCTCGTACGCCGATTCGCGCAATCGGAATTCCGACGAAAGTGTACTGGGATCTCTGTTAAATCCTCGTCCGAGTCGGTTACCTCGCTTATGGTCATCCGTGATTCATTGCCGCTTTGGAAATCGATAGTTTCGCGAGACCGGCCAGTAGCCAACGTCGAATGATAACGATTGCTTGGAATGGAAACGCTTAAAATGCATTTACGAACGAGACGACAATCAATCCATCGGCTGTAATCCAATCTAAAGTACAGAGTCCGATAAATCCCATTGGATTCGCGCTTCTATCGTTGGACCATGCGCCCGACGCGAGTTCCGTTTGTTCGCGGCGATCGCACGCTCAATCGAAGGACAATGAGAGGCCGAGCGTCCGGGAATGTAACGGCAGTCGGCGTACTACGGTGTAGTTCATCGATCGACTTCTCGCGATGGCAATAAAAGTCTTGCGTGGATTTTCATCGACGCGTCGGTGTGTCGACTATAGACCATGTTGTTGAAAAACTTGAAATGGACAGACACGAACGTCCGACGACAGAAGTTGCCTCTAAGCAAACGACAATGTTTTGGTTTGCAGCTGGCCTTCCTAACGGTAGCGCTTTTGCCAATCAGGTTGTTTGCGATCACGGTGTTGGTAGTGGTCGCCTGGCTGTTGGCCTCGGTCGGGCTCTACGGCGTCACCGAAGAGGACCTCAGAAGGGAACCCCTCAAGGGATGGAGGCGGTGAGTCTTTTCGATCTCTTCTCGCGCGCGTGCCCTCAGGGCCGCCAACTTTCTCCGCTCAAACGTAGCTTTAACGAGCCGAAAGCGCAACTCGCTCTCTCGAGAGCGCCGTCGAGCTGCAACTGCATGATCTCCCAACTTCGATCTCAAGCGCCCGTCTTTCTTTTTCGCTTCCGTTGTCCGCAGTAGAGCAGCCTTAAGCCGATGATTATTCCAGCTGTACCCGTGCACGTGGGCTTGCAATTACTCAACTTTTTCAGCGTCCCCCTCGCGATTCGACCGCGCGAAACTTTCAGTTTTCAGACCACGTCGCGCCTCCGCCAATTATTTATCCGGCCGAGTCGAGCGTCGCTCGTGAAATTGTTTTCTCACGGAAGAACGTCGCTCGAAAGAGTGAAAATTAACGGCGCGGAGGATTTGGTTTCGAATGAAAGAAGCGAGACGGAAGTCACGAGGAGTCCACTTTTCCCCATTCTGTTTTTCCTCCTTCAGGCGGTGCAGGTGACGCGTTGAAAATGCCGGAGAAGTCGGCGGAATGAAAAAAAAAAAAAAAAAAATAAAGGAAACAGCGAAACGGTACTTTCTCGCGCCTGAATTATTAAACGAAAGATCGATATAGCCAATGCCGTTTTACATAATTCTTCCGTCTTGCGGGTGACGCGCGCTGCGTCGTAAATCCATTCGCGCGCCTTGGGATGTTGCGCTTTCAGGCAGTTTCGCGCGGGACACTCGATGTCTTTTCTACCGATCAATTTTACGACGTGCCGTCGATCGTCGATTTAACGACCACTTACACTTCTGCCGTTTGATCCAGAAGCGTGCTTTTGCAATAACAACAAAACGCAATTTTTACTTTTTTTTTTATAAAATTGCACTTGGCCGATAACACAGCACGTCGGTAAAATAACATTCTGCATTGTCCACCCTCTGTAATAGTAACTTTTCTGTAGAATCAATCATGCATGCGAGCACCCAAGTCTAAACCTTCTGCAACTAACTAGATGTAAAAAAAAACAAAAAAAAAACATAGAGATTTACGAGTGGTGGTCTGCTGGGTGATGCGGGTGTTCTTCATCTGCGGTGGCTTTCACTGCTTGAAGATAAAGGGTCGTCAAGCTGGTCAGAAGGAAGCGCCGATACTCGCGCTCGCGCCACACTCGACCTTCTTCGACGCGCTGCCGGTCGTCTACCTTGGCGGCCCAAGCATCGTCGCTAAGGCCGAGGTCAGCCGGCTTCCTTTCTTCGGCAGTACGTTTCCTCTTCGTCATCAATTAACGCTTTCTTTTCAGTGGCGCGCGATAAGTCGCAGAAATTGAGAAGTCGATCGTATGCCTTAGAGAGCTTTGATCAAGTTCTGCGGCCTATCGAGTTTTAGCTGACAAGAAAAACATTCTTTTGTTTGTACATTGCCATCGTAAACAGAACTGCGAATGTGTAATTAATTGGTAGCAGCGGTATTTTTTGTGCAATTTAGAAACGAATTTGTGACTAACTGATAATGCAATTGCGATCATCGTTTCATTGAATGATACTTACGGAAAATATAAAATACGAACGATATGTACATATACGAAAATGGTGAATGGGATAATATAAGTTTACATAACCTAGTATTCTACTTGCACCCACACGTATATCGATTAACAGATCTAAAAGCAACTTACTAACTATGCTTTCATTAACAGGTCCTAATTGTAACAAAACCTTATCTTGTACTTGATCTAGATGCACTCGACGAATATACGGATAATTTGTAAATAAACAGAATGACACATGATTTCTAAAAACTCTAAATTATCTTCTGGAATCTTGATATGATCATTTCTTTTCCAAGTAGATTTCAATTCCATCAATATGCTATCGTAGCTCTGTTTTACCGACGCGATTACAACTATCGTCTTGTCAGAGTCGGTAAAACAGAAGGAACGAGCAAACATAAACAGATAAATAAATATGTATCGTGTCGGTACTCTCGTAGCAAAGTGGTTCCATATCTGTGTATGCTGGGCAGACACACATATCAAGCAGGTGGTATGAAGATCATCGTTAAAGGCAAGCAAGCAAGTCGGACGGAAGCACCGATTCTCGTGGTCGCACCACATTCGACTTTCATCGACGGCGGCATCGTCTACGTCACGGGATTCCCATCAATCATCGTCAGACGAGAATCTGGACAGAATCCCTTTTTAGGAAGTACGTGTTCACGCGGGAGCTTTTTTGTCATTTATTTATTGTTCGATCGTCGCGAGCAAAGCAGAGTTATATATTATTCCATTCACACATTTGACGTATGTGAGCGCATCGTTGAAAACGAGACGATAGCATTTTTGAGATATACCATTGTAAACTTGTTGTTATAACAGTGTACTTTCTGTTTTGCCTGCGGAATTGCAGAATTAATAAATTACACGCAGCCGGTGTACGTCTGGCGAGATGACCCGAACTCAAGGCAGAATACTGTTAAGGAGATCATTGAACGTGCTACTTCCAAACAAGATTGGCCTCAGGTATACCGACACTTTGTATCATTATATTCCCTCCATAGTACAAAAACTGCGAGCAGCTTTGAATTTCGAAATATTGAAACAAGGTCGGGTATTTGAATGAGAAAAAGAAGCAGGTCAATGAGGTATATCCGTTTTTGACCGTGACATTCGTTAGTCATTGCTGCGGCAATAACCCAATTTTAATTCATAAACACTTTCTCTCTACCTCGTTACTTTACAGGTGATGATATTCCCGGAAGGCACGTGCACCAATCGCTCGTGTCTGATAACATTCAAGGCCGGTGCATTCTACCCCGGAGTGCCGGTGCAGCCAGTTTGCATTAGGTATCCCAACAAGCTCGACACTGTCACTTGGACTTGGGAGG
This sequence comes from Phymastichus coffea, assembly GCF_024137745.1. Taxonomy (NCBI): domain Eukaryota; kingdom Metazoa; phylum Arthropoda; class Insecta; order Hymenoptera; family Eulophidae; genus Phymastichus; species Phymastichus coffea. The sequence goes on along the minus strand of NW_026706909.1, from coordinate 91,041 downwards.
GTCCTGGAGCGTAAGTGTATTTTTTCATTGGTTTTTTTTGAGTTTCGGAACTTGAAAGATAATGTTATAAAACTCTGTGCTTAAAATACTATAGGCTGAAGTTATTATGGCTAACCTTAACGCAACTAAACAGCAGCTGCGAAATTGAATTCCTACCGGTTTACAAGCCAAGCGAAGCTGAAAAGTTAGATCCTAAGCTCTACGCCAACAACGTTCGACGGCTTATGGCCGAGTAAGTAAAATTTCCAAATGCAATTATTTCTTCGACGAAAGAAGAAGTCAATGAAAAACAATTACTCGCAGAGCATTGAAAATTCCGGTATCGGATTATACATACGACGACTGTCGAATAATCAACAAAGCGCACCAGCTACACATACCAAATGCCGCAGCTATCATCGAGGCGCACAAGTTGCGTTTGAAACTCGAGTGAGTATGGAAAGAATAAGCTAAAATTAATTCGACAGTCGATGTAATATAACTTAATTATTGAATTCAGTTTGGCCAAAAACAATACCGAAGAAGAACTCGTACGACGAAAGACACACAGATTTCCCGAGACGGTTGACTATCAGGATTTCACACGGTTGTTAGGTCTCGACGAGAACAACGCCACAGCTCATCTGTTATTTAAAGTTCTTGATAAGGTATAAGATTTGTAAAGCAAGAAAATACGTTAATTAAAAAGACAGATTACAAGAAAACATTGAGTTAATGAGCGAATTGTACGTTTGTAGCATCATTGTGGAGCGATCGACTTTGAACAGTACATATTCACGGTGATGGCGATGGCACATGCCAACACGGAACTCGATCTCGTGGAGATCGCTTTTGAAGTACGTTTTGATTTCAACAGACCCGTGACTGATTTAAAAAGAAAACAGAATTTTTCAACTAGATTTATTTTTTGCAGGTTTGCAGTTCGAATTCAAGTAACACACTGAATGTCCAAGAATTGAGGAAAGCATTGCGACTAGCACTAAACATACAAGGCGACGAGTCTGATAAGATCTTCCATCATATGCAAAGGGAGCATCAATACACATTCGTTAACCACGGTGGGTATTTGTAATTATTATCGTTCAACTTCTTCGAACAAATCGATATAAATGTAAAATTTGTTGGATTGCAGAAATGGTGCTGAATGTATTAAGTACACGAGCAGAGTATCAGCATTTATTCGCGGCGTGCGACGAGGCGAGGCGCAAAAAAAAGAGCATTTGAGAGCGTCTATTTCCAAAATCACAACGTCCTCCGTGCTCATCGTCTTCGAGTCGGCATCGATTATTCTGCCCGGATACTTCGCTTGCCATACCCTCGACCACTTCACCACTTGTACAAGAGGTTCCCAATTTCACTCAACTCGTTTAGAATTATTAATTATCTTTACTCTCGTGTATTGATTTGTAGTGCGTAAACATGGATTCGAGTCAATTACAGACGAACTTCGCCTGTTTGGATATGTATAATGTCAATTTTGCGAACGAGTGACTGTGTATGATAGTGAGAAATTGACGAGTAAAATCAAACATTACCGGGGTTGTATTTTTATTTATTTATTATTTTCTTTTTCTTTTTTTTTTATGGAGTAAAAGACATTCAAATAAGCGACGAAGCGACGTTCTACTATAAAAAGAAAAAGAGAAGGATCATATATATACTTGCAATTTTTAAAGGGCGGCCTAATTAAAGAAAGACCCTTCTCGGGAGCATTTTTAGGCGTGTTTTCACAACAGTCATGTAAATAGATAAAACACATAGTGCATTTTCATTGAAATAAATAGATAATAAATGGAAAGAAGAGAGAATTATTATTGTATATATAGCAGAAAGATGATAATTATTGTTATTAACGTATGTATTTTTTTATTTGCATACAAAGATGTTGAGTTTTGACGTTTAACTATATACAATATATTTCGTTTGTTGCACTTACTAGCTATCTGGAAATTAAATATTACTATTTTTTGTCTTTCGGATGGGAAAAAACATACAACTATGTTGGATATCTTTAATCATTAACTAATATCTTAAGTTGTAAATATGTTAACTTTTATCTAATTTACACTTTACGTCTTGTATACTTAAGAACCTTGTATTTTTTCCATCAAGCAGAAGTTATATTTCTGTAGGAACAATCATTGTCCCGCATCATTAAAAAGTTGCTAAAAACCGGCCAAGACGCGCGTTCGATATAAAGCGAATGTGTTGTGCGAAAAAAACAAAAGGACGTAGGCACCGTAGCTTATATATTAATAGAGACATAATCCTTTTTCTAAATAGATTGAACAAGAAACAATCCTACAGTATTTAATACTCGAAAAATGATATATGATGAAGTTTTTTGTAATAAGAAGAGTTCATCGCGTTGTTCAGTATTTATTTTCGTTTTCTTTTGTCTCCTTTTCTTTTCTAAAAAAATATTTTCGAGAAAGGCTATGAGAAAGAATAAAGGGATATTTTTATTTATTGCCGGCTATATTTGCGTTCGACGCGCCGTGCGTAAGAATTGTATATATTATGAAAATAAAACAATATTCTTACAAAAAAACTTTTGTGTTTAAATGAAGATTTTTTCCTTTTTTTATTTTCTGAATCAATATTAAAACACGTTGTACAGTTGAATCTTCAAGAAGGGAATTAAAGTGCTTAACATAATATAGACATTTTTTTTCAAAATTTATACAAAAATATCGTTCGTTTATTCATCATACAATTCATTATTTGTATATATATTAAAAAAGGCACGCAATCGCAAATATTCTTAAATGTCTACACAACAAAACGATGAATAAAAATCATATTGTACAATTGGATATCTTAGTTACTCTGATAACAGCCTTTAAATCTTTTTTATTATAATCCATGAGATAATGAGCTACTTCGATTCTATTGCATAATTACTTTTACCATTACATTCCATTTGTGAAAAATATGTATATATGTAAGAGGTGCTCTCTATCATCTATAAAAAATATTTATAATTTCGTTAAAAATCATTGTTTAAAAAATATATTTACAATCTCATTCGTCGATATAAAATTAATTTCTTTTTAACCTACCAACTCTTATTGTGCAGTTTTTTTTTATGTACACGCATTCGTATTAAGTACGGAATATTTATACACACCTTCAACTATTATCAATAATGCAGGCGATTGTTTTTTTTTTATTTTTTTTTTTTCAACAGTCATGAAATGTCATAAGATTTACGTGTGCGTTATAACATTAAATTCTTATTATAGAATCACAATATACAAAGATTCTTTCTTGACAATATTACAAAGTCTTAATAAATTTTGGTGTTAAACGTTTTTATAGTCATGCATTTATAAAATATTCGATATTTTTTCAACAAGCATTTTAGTTAAATATAATAATGCTTTCAACTACCCTGAGAGAATCTTCTTAAATGGAATGGTCATGAAACTACAAATTTAACGATAACGATCAGCTATATTTTCATAAAATGGAATTATTACTCCTGGAATGATTAACATTCAATCGGAGAAGAGTTTATACATTAATGTAATAAAATTTCAATTTGATTGTTAAAAACAAAACACTTTTTTATAGGCTAAATTTAATAGGCTAAATATTAATTTTATATTCAATTGCTCTCAAGATAGCTCTTACTCAATATATTCTATCATGGATTATAAAACAGTATGAAAAATAATTCGTTACAGTATCTTCCTTCGTAAACAATTCAACCTCTTTATAAAGTAACTTTCACTCTAAAAGCTAACTTGAGAATCAATCCCAAACAATTTGTATCTCTTATCAGTGAGATTCCACTTTTGTAGTTATTTGAATTTAACTCTCACTTTTTTCTAAACAGTCCAGATACGGAGCCAGGTGAGCTCTTTTGCTGGAACATCTTACTAACCCTTTGTTTCATATCTTCAACGCCTTGACCTACATTAACCGAACTTAACGACAAACGTTCACCCATCGATGCTGATCTGTCCATTTTTGGTGCCATACCTCTTGAGTCGATTTCACGAAGTAACGAACGTACAGCATCTTTTTGTTGCGGTACTATTTGATTAACAAGACTCTCGAGATATTTGAGACCAGGATGGATAGTGTTAGTCACGCATTGGTTACTGACGGTACAGTAAACGAGGACCGAATAAGCTTCTACGAGAGCATTCGTAAGTTCAACTTTTCGAGAGTGCTGTTGCTGCAAAGCTGAGGCTGTTATACCCGTTAGTTGCGTTGCGATTACTGAAAAATTGAATTGATGTTAATTTTTTACTCTATAAAATCTTATATAACGTTTTTAAAAAAATTCACCTTCTTCTACGTAATTCTGCGGACAGTAAGGTGCAACAGTGGCTAAAGTTAACACTAAGGTTGCACCCAAAGCAGGTGGTACACCCTGAGGATCTCGTAATATTGATTCAATACACTGTCGTGACTTATCTTTTGCTTCTTGTGCTTCGCTTTCCATTAAGAATTTGCCTAAAGCTTGAACTGCAGCTCCCTTGACGCTTCTGCAAATATAAAATTACATTGAATCGTCACAGACGTAATTTGATATCATTTACTTATAAAATACTCACATGTCAGTGTCACTAGCCAAGGTAACAATCGCTGGTGCTATTCTGATATCCAACGTTCTAATCGAAACTTGACCAACAATTGCACTAAACATTGCAACGGTAGCTCGCTTGACACTAGCATTTGGATGCACAACACCATCCCATAAAGCTGAAAGTACGTATTCTTGGAATAGCTCTTGAGCGGACAAATTCACCACAACAATTTCTAATGCTTCTAATTCTTCCGCGCGAATTGATAATGCGAAGAGATAGTGTTTAAGCGCGTTGGTAAATTCGTCGATGTCAATCGTTGCGAGAATTGTTATATAAGCGGGGATGAGCGCTGGACTCGTTAGTTTATTGTTCATATCACGGAATTCGGTATCGAGGAAGTCTACGTGTGGTTTGAAGGTTGGCAGAATCTACAAAAAAATCAATAGTGAATGACTTATTGCGGCGAATACCTTAAAATTCGATGAAGAATAAATACTGACCTTCTGTTGAGCGATGTATCTGCCAAAACCCATGCACGTCGATTGCAAATACTTAAGAAATTCTCTAACTGTGGTGTGTTGTGATATGCTTAGAGACATTGCAATCTCGGCTAAATCGTGAATCCTACAGAAAAATATGAATACCTTTACGTGAAACAAAATTCTTAATTCACATGAAAGGTTCTTCATTACTCACATTTTATCGCAAAACCATTCTATTTCAGGCCACGTACAATCATCCCAGGTATTCAATAAGAACGTATTGATTAACACTCCTAATTCAACTTCGCATTCATAGAAGATCTTCGGAGTTACTATTGGTAAGCAGCAGAGATTCGTAAATTCTTGAGCTACAATATAGATACTCTTTTTACTTATTACTTCAGTTCTGAAACCGTATTCCGAAAACTTTAAAACACTCACGTAGTTGGCTAGACAAACTCTCTTGCATTTTTCCCCTCACAGTTTCCGTATCGAGAACGTAAATGATCGTGTGTGGTAACAAATATCTCAGCAGAGTAATGAGAATCGTTGCACGATTACCATCAAAGAAACCCGGCGGATGGGTTGGTTTCATCAAGCTATGTATTTTCTCGATAATTCTTGGTATGAGATGAGAATGTAATCTTTTCAATGACAATGCCCATTGCGCGAGAATTGGAATGAGTATTGTGCTCGCTGCCTCCGTTACTTCCGGTGATATATCATCCATTGCCATTAACGCCAACTCCTCGCACTGAAAGATCATCAGTCAAAAAATGTAAAAGCATTAAAAATACTATTGTTTCTTACCTGAAAATACTTGTCGGGATCGTCCAAAAGTGCCACGACTAAGGCTAAACTTTTGACAACGGCAGCTCGGACTTCCGGTTCTTTATCATCTAACAGCATTTGTTGCAACATAGAAATCATTAACGAATTTCTGACTCCACTCGAGGTGTACAAAGCCAAAGCAGCACAACATTCGGCTGCTAACAATCTACGTTCAGGATACTTATGTTGACTGAGTTCCCAACAAACGTTGAGCACATCCTCGTTATCGGTTGGTTCTTTCTCTTGCTTTGCCAATGCTATCAACCCAGCCAGTACCATTTGACGTTCCTCTTCGTGCGGCCTCTTTTGTAATCCAAAAGCCATTTGTAATAACTTTTCTTTATCTTCGGTGGTGCTTTGTAATCGGCTAACGCTTAGGATCAGTGGTATGAGTTCTTCGCGGCGATTCAACACGACGTTGGGGATGATTCGTGGAAGAGTATGTGCCGCAATTTCGGGAAGATTGTCGCGAGTTACGCCTTCTTTCAGCGCCTCATCAATTATTTGAAAAGCTTGCGGTGGAATTGGGATCTGACAGTACTTGAGGACTTCGCGTCGGAAACTCGATGGTAAGTATCTGAAAAAAGCGCAAATTTTAATATTTTCTTGTTATACTAACTGATTTTGATATTTAGAAAACCTAAAAAAATATTCAAATACGTTATCCAAGAAGATATCAAAGTTCCGCGTAATTTCTATCTAAGCTTAATAATAGATTTAAATTGAATGCGATTGGGTCTCATTCAAATCGATTAAAAATCACGTGCCACTTCTTAGATAATTCTGTTCGCCTAATACTACTCTCACATATGGACAATTCATGCCGATTGAAACCGATTCAATAGCATTGAGAGACTACAAAGAAATATATGGATGATTCGACGTAACTTGAATTTCAGATTAAAACAATGCCAGTAAAAGTTTGTATTACATGAGAAATATGTTTGTTTATTTTAATCATAAAAAAATTAAGAAAGTATTAACTTTTTCAGTGTTGAATTGAAATGATCAATGTTCCCTTTTCATTGCAAAAAAATATATACTTTAATCTACGTTTTGTTTGATGACAACTCCTGTACAGTCCTAATTGCCTGATACTTGTCTTGTCGACGTGAAGATTCGTTGGGATTGAAAGCGATTGAAACCCCGCAAGCTTTGCATTAAAGCGATTTTGCGATGATGAGAAAATCTTATTCCAGGCTCCTTAACGCTCCTGCTATCCTGACAGCGTTTGTCTCAGCCACGCATTCGTTACGATTGAAAGCGATTCGATGCATCGACTTGCAAGAGCGACGCGGCAGCGCCTAGTATACCTCCGCGCGTAACATGTGTGCCTGATACTTTTGTAGCGTTGCGTCAGATTCGTTGGGATTGAAAACGATTGAATACGATTGAGAATAGAGTCGCGTATACCCGACAATCTATATCATTTTACAAATAGCTTGTAGCGTGTTTTGAGAGAATAGTACTTGTATTTGCGACCAGAGTTGATCAAGCTAAATGCGAATTGTTATTTTTCTAAATATTTTTTTGAATTTAGACAATTAATATACATATTTGATTAATAATATTATAAAAAATATTTTTTAATATTCAACATTTAAATAGTAAATTAGCCAATTTTTCTATACAAATAGTAACTAAAATAATAAACAATGTCTCTGAATAGCAAGTAAATAACAAATAACCAATTTTTATTCGCAAAAATTTAGTTTATTTTACCTGGACGGTGCATTGTTCGTGCCACCAGAGCCGTCAATCAAATCTCCTTTCGACAAATGTATCCTCGTCCAATCTCTTTCGCTCGTCTCTGTTTCACCGATACTAACGACCATAGATGCATTGTCGTCTTCCTCGGCTACAGCAGGCGTTACATTGTTTGCTGGTTGTGATGTCGAGGGTGTCTCCAACATCTCAAACTTGTCGGGTGTCGTCGAGCTTGAATTGAGTGTTGGAATCGTTCCAGAGCTGCCTTGCTGTTTTTGGAGAAGAGAAGCAAAATAATTGCACACGTTTTATAAGCATGCAACGAGATGAATTATAATGAAAAGTTTATCGTAATTGAAGACTTAATTCGTTAATTTTAAAATGAAACGCTTAAAAGTTAAACAGTCAAATAATTACAATTTACAGAAGGTTAGGAATTCGGTTAATGATATTCTAAAATATTAGTTAAAATCTATTGAATAAATTCAACAGATAAATTAATACAAATCAATATCATACCTCAGCATTGTTACTAGCCAAGTTAGCCAAGTTATTACTGTTGAGTGTCTCTTGTAAACTATTCTTTTCTTGCTCTAATACACTAGCTCGCTGCTTCAACCTCTCCATCTCATCAGACATCTCACTAATTACTTTACTCAGTTCTATTTCTTTATCAGTTTCGTAATCATCAGTCTGCACTCCAATATCACAAGATGGTGGTTTATCATAGCCTGTACATCTCATGAATTCTCTATAAATCTGATGCAGCTCTGGTGGCTTAGGTATGTTTAAACCTACATCCTGCCAGTCTTCAAAGTCTTGATTCTCAATTTCGTCACTAAACGTTATTGACGTGAGTTTGTACGAGTTGGCTAGGAGGTACTCGTTGACTAAGAAATTTATGGCTCTTTGCTCGTGTGGCTTTATCGGGTGATCCAAAAGTGGATGTTTATCTGAATTTTTATCTGGTGTACTCACTTCAGATTCTGTAATTACAGTACGTAATTAGTTTGAAATTGCAAGTTTAATGAATGTTCGCAAAGGAATATTTACCTGTAACTACTGTTAAATTAGCTCGTAAAGAATTAATATTATCCTTGGCTTTTCTCAATTCAAACTCAAGGATTGCCACTCTCTCGTCGATTCCACCACCATCCTCAGAGTATCTTGAAATATCTAATGAGTCTAATGTTGCTTGACTGGATGATCTTGCTGTTGAAAATAAAATTTTGAAATTACGCATTGTTGCAACAATTAAAAACTATTAGATAGGTTGGTGATTCTTACCTATTGATAAGCAAGGCTCTGGTTTCATATTCAAACATTCAAAATTGTTAGGATTGGAAAAAAAATCTCTGAGCATAGGCAATTCCCTGTCTGCTTCACAGAGCTCAGCATGAAGTTCCAAAGCTGTAAGAAGTAGCCTTTCATTGAGCAATTTTTGAGCTATTTCCTCGTATGATACCATGGCAGGTTCTCTTCCTAAAATTATATTTGTTGATTAGCATTTTCATCATAATATGGCAACTGTATAGTGACTGCCTGATGCTTAATGTAATTTAATTGACACGTACATTTAGTTAACCAAAAACATTATTCCAAATCACTCGCACACAAAAATTATTCAACAGAACGAACATTCCAGCTGAATGTTGAAACATTAATTAATGTAAAGAATGAAAGCATTGCTTATTTGCACAAAAGAAGCACTGCAGTTTGCAGCAGTCAAAAAGTCAATCCTTTGATCCAATTATTAAACAGGTAAATATTAGCAAGTTGCATCACTGACTGTTGACATTGTCAAGTATATACAGTACACAATTGCCAGAGTATATTTAATCGCACTTCTGCATACTTGTGCAAGCAAGCAAATACTCCTCGGAATCATGAAAGAAAATATACAACAGAATCTTGCGAGTTTCAAAACAATCTGACCTTTAAGAGGAAGCTGCGCTGACGGAGATAACTCACTCCTAACCTCTTCTGATGAGGAACTTGCCATTATCCTCCGGATCTTTCTTTTTTTTTTATTACTCAACGATGATTATCGATAGCATGACTCGGGAGCATGATTCTTTTTTAGATATCGCTGTGGCGAAAATATCTTTCGACACCAACGCACACACACACACATGGACACACATACACAAGTATATCCACGCACTCACCTGGGCTGCCTGGGTTTTTTCGTACACGACGGCAGTGGGCTTCCCCACTTAAATTACATATATACATGTATGTATATATATACGTGAATCGTACGAATTAATGCATCTACAGAAAAAACATTCGAAATAATGCAACTTCAAGCGACAGTGCTGTTTATTTTATAGCTTTTTATGTATACTTTAATTATATATATAAATTATATTTATAAATTTTGATTATATTAATATCTAGGCGACATATAAATCTATCTTATTTATTTCTTACAATTAGATATTTTCTACCTAAGTAAGTTTTACATTTCATTGATAATCATTTAATAGATGAGACTTTTCTGAAATAAAATAACATTTATTTTAAGTTCGTCAATAAAATGCCAAAAGATAAGTAATGTAAGGGTAATGTTACAGTCCAATGTCATTCTCTATGTAATTAAAGTTCTGTTGTAAATATCTAAAGATCATGCATATGAAGATTATTGTATCGTATATACACCTTAATGCGTATTGATTTTTATATTTATTCATTGACTGGACGATGAAATAATTAATTTTTTTAATTTTCAGTAACCCGATCATATCAAATTTAAACATAGTAAAGAACAAGTAAAAAATTTGTAAAATCCGCGAAGGTTTGAAATTATTATAAAATCTAATCAGTTCTTTGCAATTGAATAATTTAATCATATTTCACAAAATAATATTTATTTATTTTTACGTTTATAGCTGTGTATAAAATACGCCAGTATTTATTCGTACAAAATTTTATTGATGTTTCAGGAAAATAAATTTTCATGAACTTTCATTACAGTACTTGTTTTGAATGGAATGAGCCATTGTACAATCTACATATAAATTATAAAATGGTACCACACCAAGTAAAACAATAAGCATGTAGAAATGTGAGGTAAATAGAGTAATAGAGATTTTGTCGTTTTTGTATTTTAGAAGCACTTGCGGTGGACAATACTAGGGTCTGATCCATACGGAGTATTTCCTCTCTGGCGGGGCGATGATTTTGATGGTGGATGGAGTCAAGGCATTAATTTCCTTCTGCATACGGTCGACCATACCAAGGTAGATAGTAGTACAACTTCATGATAGAGTTGTAAACGGTCTCGTGGATGCCGCAGGACTCCATACCCAAAGAGGGCTGGAAGAGGGCTTCCGGGCAGCGGAACCTCTCGCTGCCGATGGTGATGACCTGTCCGTCGGGAAGCTTGTAGCACTTCTCGAAGGAGGTGCGGGCGGCGGCGGTGGTTAACTCCTGCTCGAAGTCGAGGGCGACGTAGCAGAGCTTCTCCTTGATGTCGCGCACGATTTCGCGCTCGGCCGTGGTGGTGAAGTAGTGGATCCATCCACCTCGTGATGGACACGGTGTGGGAGACGCCGTCGCTGGAGTCGAGGACGATGCCGGTGATGCGACCGTAGGCGTACAGCGAGAGCACGGCCTGGATGGCCACGTACATGGCCGGGCTGTTGAAGGCCTCGAACATGATCTGCGTCATATTCTCGCGGTTGGTCTTGGGGTTGAGTGGCGCCTCGGTCAGTAGCACCGGGTGATCTTCCGGGCCACGCGCAGGTGTGGTGCCAGATCTTCTCCATGTCGTCCCAGTTGGTGATGATGCCGTGCTCGATGGGGTATTTGAGCGTCAGGATATCTCTCATGCTCTGCGCCTCGTCGCCCACGTAGCTGTTCTTCTGTTCCATACCGACCATCACTTTCTGGTAACGGGGTCGACCGATGATCGAGGGGAACACGGCAGCCCCAGCGAAGCCGGCCTTGCATATGCCGGATTCATTGTCTACGACAAGAGCAGCTAATTCGTCGTCCGACATACTTGCGGTTCGGTTATCCTCTTACCTAAAACATTAACAATTGCGCATTTGACAATGCAGCTTTTTAGACTATTTAAACTCTGGCGCGAAAATCCACATGAATTGTAATTACATTGGTTTTAGAGCTTTATAAATTTAATAAATAAATGAAGACAAAACTATTGAAATCTCGCCAACTGTTGTAATGTTTCTTTAATGTGACAAAACAATTTGCAAAAATGAATATATTACTATAAATATCTATTTTAATTACACAGTAATACGTATGAATGCTCTCCAAAAACGTTATAAACATGTAAAAATTATAAAAAATTCGTTTTATAACAATATTCACTGCATATCAAAACATCCAATAAATATTCATTAAGTATTAAGTACCTAGAATAATTGTAATATATACTTAATTCTAATTTAATAATCGATATGAAAGTTCCATAAATAAGTACGTTTACTAATTAATTAACTTCTAGTAATTAATTATTTGAGTTAAAAGTTGCAATATAAGTACGTGGTAATGAAAAAAATTGGCCAATCAGATATATTCCATCTTTTCGCCGTCTCTTCTATTTCTAATTGTTATTCTATATATTTTGATTTATTTATGGCCAAGTCTTACGTAACCATTCCAGGTTTACTAAAATTTAACATAAAACTGTAACCCGATTGTTTCTCGATTTCATCTTTTTTCTTAAATAACTTTTTTCCCTAATATACATTGATAAGGTCAGACCGAAATAAAGTCTGTCTCATTTTATAATACATTGTATTAACAGTAGCGTCGATAACGTTCACTGATATTGTGAACTTCAACCGACTGAGTTTCCTATTAGCAGTGATGAGATAAAGAACAAAAATTCAAATATCTATTTTCAGTCATGTCATGGTAATTTTAGCTGAACGACGCCCAAGCGTTGATTATATTTCGTAGTGCATTGTGACGCGTTATCAGAGTACAGACGATTTTTTAAGATCTCGCTAGACTTCTCACATTTTTTTAATAACATTGAGATGTTTCTCAGCAAGAATAATTTTTTCACGTCAAGCAACTGATAGTTTAATGTAAATTTCTGAATTTTAAAACAACACTATTGAATTATATCCAATTACAACTTAACAAAAGAAACGAATTATAACGAATTTTTACAATTAATTTTGATAATTTTTGCGAGAACAAATTATTGAATATATATTAAAGTATTATATGAAATTATCCATTACTATTTTAAATTCAATTGCAAAGGATTATGCACACATTAATTATTAAAAAGATTTTTTTAACTTTATATTTCAATGAGAACTTTATCATTTCGACTTTCTCGTGAATTTTTTCCGGGTGTATAATGAACGTCTCGCTAAGATGCGTTTTGAATCATGGATTATATGGTGTAACAATAACATTAGAAAGAACTTTTCAGATACTGCATTTTTCAATTAAAAGATTTTTATTAAGATTTCTTGAATAAAACTTCTCAACGTATTCTGAATGCTAAACACCTGACATTTGTTGACATATTTAATTACATGAAAATAAAATTATAAAAATATCTTTTTTAAAACTTCATTTTCTAATGGGAATTTTATTATTCAGATTTTTCTCATAAAACTTTGTTGTAATGTGCTTCAATTACGACGCTATAATTTTTCGAAATCTTAAAAAATTAATTTTTTTTTATTCTGAATGCCTTACGAATATGCTATACAAATCATTATTTTTAATTAAACACTCACGCTTGATTAATAATTTTATCACTTGGTTTTGTGAAAGATTATTTTGATGCTTGTTTATTCATAATATTAACGAAATAACGCACTATAATTTTTAATAGTAACGTTGAACACTTCATCGTATAAATTACTTATTGCAACAAAAATTATTATACAGCGAATGATCAGAAATATTTGAACTTTACGAAGACTCAAAAATCTATGAAAATGAAAACTGATTCTGAATGTATTTATTTTAGGTTTTAAAAATCACTATTAATTTTTTAATTTTAATGATAATAAAAAAGCTTCGTTGTCGTATTCACTTTTTCCACTAAAAAGTATCAAGTATAAGAGTTTATAACTAAAAGAAACTTAGAGCTTGCGAGTAGTAGTACATACCCTGCACGGGACAGAGTAAACAGGCGTCTGAGCTGAGCCACGACGGGCGCGTCGATTTTATGTTCCAGTTTGCGCGCGCATCGCCCCCGCCTATACCAAATAGACGCTGAACAACACTGTAAAAAATACTTTTGTAAAATCACTACCTAATAGTAAAATTACAATAGATTTCTGACACTAAGTGTGTTAATTTTACTAGTTTGATACTTGTAAATTTACAAATTCTTGTAAATGTGTTATCCGTCTATTAAAATTACGTCTCTGAGACTAGGTCCGTTTCGTGTTCAATTCTGAGACTAGTAATTTTACAAGAAGCGCAATCTTAGCTTTTATTGTAAAATTACTATATTAACTGTAACAATACAATTTCGACTGTAAAAATATTAGCTTTTGGTAAAATCGCAATACCCCATTTGACAATGTATACTCTAACGGATGTACGCTGTATATGCGACTTCACTATTACGTACAAACCAACCATTTGATCGATTTTTTCATTAGCTACATCTTTTCGAGCATAATCATGATCGTGTTATTGTTCAGTGTTCAAGCAACAACTATATAATTAAGGTAAGATGAAAAAATACTTATATCGAACTCGTGGGATACATGCATTGATACTTGTGTCCGAAATTTGAGGTCATGATCACGCATCTAATGAGTTTTATAATTTGTATTAATATTTAATATTAAATCAAATATTGATCTGAACTCGCACGTATAGTAATTTATTTGCTAAATTAATTTTATTTCTCAGTAACTTTGAATGGCATGACTTAAAATTGAAGAGACTTAAGAAAAACATGACTTCTTTGTTTACAACAAACCTATTCTGCAAGTCAATCACAAGTTAAGCAACTTTTCAGTTTTCATTATAAAAATTAACTAAAGTGTGGAATGAATAATACATAAAATTTTCAGTTATAGTTTTCAGTAAAACATTTGATAATTATGTTGTTGTAATGCGTTGGTCGAGGCAAATAAAAATTAAGTAGTAAGCAAGACTTGATGTCCATTTCAATTATCTTTGACTTGTACTGGATTAAAATTTTATTTGGAATTTTTAAGTTATAAAAGTCTGGTGAGTAATTGAACTTTTAGAATTAAAAAATAAAATAATAATAACATGAAAAAGTATAAATTTTCTCAGAGAAAGATATTAAAAGTACAGTGCGATAACTATTATTATATTTATGTCAGCATTATGAATTGATTGAAAGTATATAAATTACATGATTCTCATTCACTACTGCATATATAATTAAAGGAATAGTTTAACCATTATGCCGCTAGTTATGTTTTGGATGTTCAATTCTGAAATGATGAACTGAAAATCGTAAAAAACTGTAGATAAATAATAATGTATATTATTTATTAAAGATTGATTTGAGCAATTTGATTCTATTAGCTCCTTATGCTATCAAAACTTTCTATTTTTGAAAATACAGAATAAGAATATTTATTTATGTTTGCAGAGGATTAATATATACTTACATCAGAATATTTTTAAGAGGAATACTTTTATATATATATATATCTGAATTAGGAATTCGCATCAATCACGCTAAAAACAGATACAATGTAGATAATTCATTATGAAACATAATTACATAAAGATGTAATTAATAATTATTTGAAAACAAGAACTGCGAGTTGTAGTTTGAAACAATAACTTCGTGTTCTTATTTGTATTTACTATTCTTTGTACTTATTTTACAGTTTTTCCTTATTAGGATATTTTGTATTTTTTCCTCGTCTACGTGTACTTATTTAATATTTTCTACGTACATAATTTATGAAAAAAGTATTTAAGGCGAGCTACCTCAGCGTTCTGTCACGCTTGTAAAATGGTTAAAATGGTTAAAATACGACACAACACGTGTCGTACATCGAATCTCATAAATACCGAATAGATTGAATTTGTTAAGCATTAATATTTTTTTATCAAATAGCAAAACAAACAATTATTGTTTCAATACAAATTATTAGGATACGGGTTTTACAAAAATTATATCAATTCACGTGTCATACGAAAACTAGCATTATCTTTTCCTCTAAGTCTAACTCTCACGCTCGTTCGCTATATATATATATGATGAAAGGCTTGTATAAAAGAGGCGCTTTCTCTCTCGCGCTCGGTTGTATCATTAGGTGTTCGTTGGGAAATTTGGATGCGCGATATTCTGCGAAATTACTTTTTTGTTGAATTGGTATTGGATGCGAATTTAAATGAAAAAATATTTTCTGTCATTTCTCGCCTAAAGCGGTAAGAATTCCACTTATGTTACATAATTTACGGTATATCTCATTTTATATAGGTATTTTTTTTTTTGTTTTTAACTATTTTATAGAGTTGTGTAATAAAAATGAATAAATAAACAAATAATTAAATAAATGGAAAAAATATAAAAACAGTAATGTAGTTGCAAGAAAGATAAGTCAATTCAGGTATAAACTATATTTAATTTTTCTGATGCTGCATATAAATGAATATACAAGTGTGTATAATTAAAAATGATTGTAGATATATAATAATGTAGATATATATATTGTAGATGTATAATATAGAGGCTAATAGTATTCGCATCAAATGTTATTTTTATTTTACAAATGCGAATCATCGTAGACGAACGAATAAGAAGATAGAATATCGCGAAGAAGTGTATAAATGCGTGTACGATTATAAGGATCACGTCGCTCGTCGCCTCAATCTTATCACTATCCGCGACCGTATATTCGCGCCTGCCTCGACTGACATGAATAACCAATGAAAGTGTACGTAACTGTGTGCTGCGAATGTGCATAACAATGTCCGAAATTTGTAGCTAATGCCCAACACTAGGAAACAAATCCACAAATAATCTTTAGTGGAGCTGCAAGCTTTTCGAGAAATTGAAAAACCAAGCCACTCATCATTTCACGTACATAGAAGGATATCTAAGAGCGCAAAGTTAGGTCAATCGTCCGATAATTGGAGCCATTTTTGCGAGCACTTTCCGCTCTATATACGGCGCGCGTAGTACATTTTTGCAAGGTACCGCGATCTAATACGATTTTGAATTACGGACGTTTGTCGTTGCCGTTTTGAATGCTGGTATCAATTACTGTCGGTCACGGCAAGATTTTGTTCTCTCTCTATCTCTCTCTAAGTCCAATCGGTACACAGCTCTTCAGTTTTTCCAGCTAATGCGAGCAAACTGCAAAGTAATCCTTGAATTTCGGATGAGTATCGATCGAAGACTTCATATCCTCTGTTTACATCGTCGACGCGTAAGTGAGTAAGGGTGACTGTCTGTATCTATCCTTCGCAACACGTTTGCCCCAAGTTGTACCAAAGCTTTCGCTCTCTCAAATTTTCTCAAAGCAATTCAGCATCATTGTGAGGCGGACAAAGATTACCAATTTCGAAACCGTCGCTGCAATAAAAATCTCACATTGTCATCGGCCACGAACAAGTAAAAACCTTTCTATGAAATTCTTTGTTTTTCAGCGGCGCTCCTGAGATGTTTGGCGCATCTCTAAGCGCATCATCGGTGACTGGTTATTTTTTGTATTGTGAAATAAATCCACGGACGCCCACCACGATGACGCGATAGTAATACAAAACGGGGCAGCGAATCGTTGCAGTACAGGTACGAGCGAAGCACGCACGCAATGCTACCAGGCTAACAAGATGATAGCAATGTGTTTTAAGAATGGAGACTTTGGCAATGACTTGCAATCTGTGGACAACGGTTTATCTCTGTATCGGGTACTCTTGTAAGAAGACGATCCAGAGAACGCCAAGCGACGTCGCGTGCACGGTGTATTACACCTACCTCTGGATATACACATTGTCTCGCGTTGAATAACATTCAGAGTAAAGACGATGCAGCACGGCGATCACGGACGAGTAGGCTTAACCGCAAGTTTCAGGTGTAGAGGACCGACTACGTATCATTAGCGCAACCGCCTAGAAGCTTCCACACCCTCGCCTGCCATTTCTGCTAGCCTTGTCATTACACAAGTTGTGCTGTCAGCGAGGCGCCGTGCAGTTCCAGTTATGCGATCTTGCATTGCAACGGCGAATCCCTTTTGATGCTCGCGGAGGTGGGGGCTTTTGCAGCTTTCTCGGTCGAAACGCGAGAGATCCGATGCCGTCGACGCGGCGCTCGTGATTTCTTATTCGGATCGCCTCCACAGCCCCCTGTGGTAAAACGCTATATCGAGTGCTTTGTTTTGTCGCTTCTCGAGAATCACGTCGTCTCTTGCAAGTAGGCGTACTCTTCGGAAAGATTCGAGGTCGTTATCGTGATGAAAATACCGATTTACAAAAAAAGACAATATCGATGTATACTTTGCTTATCTTTGAATTCATTGAATCCTTCGCGAAGCAAAGTTTCGTCGAATGTCAATGGTTTTTCAGCGACGTTATTCGGAAAAGCGCCAAAAACTACAGTGAAATAAGTGCTCAGCTTCGTTCGCTACCTTCTCCATTCGTAATCGATTTATCGTGATTGCACAGTTCTACGTATGTTCCGGAGTCTACTGAAATATATGTATTAAAAAAAAATGTTGGCGATCGCAGGTGGCATTCTGGTCTACCGTGCATTCGTAAATTATTCACAGCAAGTTGCACCGAAGTTGGCCCGCAATGCGAAACTTGCGCGGCTCTCGACGCGGCCCCGATGAGATGATGGAGCGCTATAGTTCGGCAGTCAACTCGAATCGCGCATCCAGTCGTCGCCGGCGACATGCGAGCCTTCGATTTGAACAACAAGTTCTTCGTGCTCACCGGCCTGTGGCCGTACGAGTACAGAACGAGGATCGCCAGGCGGAGGCTCTTCTTCGGGGGGCCCGTGCTGCTGTCCGTGCCCCAGGCAAGTATGCGCACGAAGCACCACCGGCGAGGACACGTCTCATTCGAGCGCGCTCCTCAGCTGGTCAGCGCGATAGCTCACCGCGAGGACGTGGACAGAGTGATGACGGACCTCCTCGTTTTCCTCGTCGTGGTGATCTACTGGTTCAAGATGCTGGCGCTGATCGCGACGGAGGAGAAGGTGGGCCGCGACTATAAAAAATCCGATTGTCAGACGAGAGCTCTGTGCGACGGCTTGGGGGACGACTGGGCGACGATCCGGGACGCGCGGGAAAGGGCAATACTCGACGAGTATGCCGAAAGAGGCAGAGCGCTGTCGATTTTGTACGCCGGTGAGCAACGAGTACACATTATTTGCACCGCGCGAGCTCGGCGGAGTTTGGTCTCCGACGCTATCCTCTTTCCAGTCCGGATAGCCTCGGCCGGCACGTCGATGGCACTGTCGCCGTTGATCCCCAAAATCTTGGACAAGCCAAGTCCGCTGCCGGAACCGCGAGCCAACATTTACGTGCTGCACGGCGAATTCCTCGTCGACGCGGATACGCACTTCGCGCAGCTGTTCGTCTGCGACGCCGTCATCATTGCGCTCGTCACATTGGGCGACATGGCCGTGGACGCCATGTACCTGGCTTCCTGTCAACACTGCTGCGCGCTGTACGCGATTGCGAGGTGAGCTCGTACTTGTCAATTTACATGCCACCGTCGATATTCACGCTTCCGCGATGGGCGTGATCGCGATTGCAGGCATCGCTTGATGAATTTCAGCGGCGAAGACTGCCAAGACAGGATGGTCGGCGTCGCTGAACTTCACCGGGAGGCTTTGGAGCGAGCGTCGATCGACAACAGAGCGCGGAGCAACGCGGAAGTCGATTTCGAGGCTAACGGCAATCGTTGCGATTTTCTCGTTTGCAGCTTCACCGCGACGCTGAACGGCTGCTTTTGCACCACGTACCCGGTCGCGCTCACGCTGTACTTCGTTCAGATTCCGCTGATCGCGTGCGCGGTACGTATGCGACGCGCGACTGGCGAGTGCGGAGCAACGTTGCGCGGCAGTCCTCAGCGGCTCGATCGGTTGCAGCTGCTCGTCAACCTGCACAACCCGATGCACCTGATGCCGTACGTGGCGTGCTTCCTGGCCGTGGCGTGCAGTCTGATCGTGATGTGCTGCCCGGGACAACGCATCCTCGACTGCGGGCTGAGCGTCCGCGACGCCGCGTAACTGTCTCGAATTGTCTCGAACGCTTTGCGTTTGCAGCTACTGCAACGAGTGGTACGCGATGCCGATCCGCGCTAGGAGGCTGCTGCTGATCGTCATGCTGCGCTGCTCGGAGCCCGCCACGCTCAGCGCCGCCGGACTGCTGCCGGTCAACTGGGAGACCTACTCCATGGTAGGCCGCGATCGCCTCGCCGCGCCCCAGTCCGGCCGACTCACCGACGCTATTGTCCCGCGTTGCAGATCACGAGGACGGCGGTGTCCTACATCGCGGTCCTCTCGTCGTTCCGCTGAGCGGCGCTCGACCAACCCCCGAACGCCAGCATCAACGTAGTCGGTTGTCGTAATAAAGCAACAACGTTCACTCGAGCGAATGTGCGAGCCAAACTGTCATTCGCAATTGCCGTTCCCCAGCAGGAAAGAGAGGGAGAGAGAGAGAGAGAGAGAGAGAGGATTATCGCGTTGCTTGCTGTTCGAAAGTAAGGGCGTCGCCTCGACAATCCCCGTGGGGGCCTGTCGAGTCGACCCGACGCGCCGACTTGTGAAGCACGCGCAGAAACGAAACATTGCGCCCGGTGACGACGAGCGATCTGGTCTCCTCGCCTCGCTTGCGTCAATTGTTACGCAAAGTAACAACACGCTGATCGTTCGAGCGATCGTTGCATCGCTTCGTACTCTCGCGGCCGTGAAGCTTTGGCAGATTTGGGATCGCGCGACGCAGGCCTCACAGTCGATGAAACGGCACGTCGACGAACGCCGGGCTCTCGATGTAGTTCCTCATGTTGATCTGGTAAAACTCGTTGCTCTCGATGTGCGCGCACAGGATGTGGTTCTTCAGCTGGTCCTTGATTTGCGTCTTGAAGGGGCAGTGGTAGCACTGGAAGCGGACCTCGTGGCCGCAGCGGACCAGGTGCTCGGACAGGTCCGTTTGGTGCTTGAAGCCCGTGTGGCATCGCGGACAATCTGCGGGAAGGGAAGGCAAAATGATGATTACGCTTTGATTCAGTTTCCCGTGCCCCTCTCCCCCGAAAAAGCTCGCCCTCGAGCGCGACATTACGGGAATACGGCGCGAACTTGTCGTTGGCCGAGCGATGGAGGTGCTTCTGTAGAATGTGCTTCTCCAGCAGAGCTTTCTTGTGGAACGTGTAGGAGCAGGCGGCGCACTGGAACACCCGCTTGGAGTCGCAAATCGGAACGTGCTTCTTCAGGTAGGCCTTCTTCTTGAACTTCTTGGTGCACTTGGGGCACTGGTTCGCTGAAACGAGAGTGCGGACAGTTGCATTCGCGTTCGTCGTCGCGTCGGCGTGCGAAGCGGCCGTCCTTACTGATGTTGCTGAGGTCGTTGTGGGCCCTCGCCACGTGCAGCTGCAGCAGGTTCTTTCGCTTGGGTCGGAAGGAGCAGTAGCGGCACTGCACGCTGAACAGCTCGCTCCCGCAGAAGTTCAGGTGTCCGCGCAGGCTCTCCTTGTTCTTCAGCACCGAGCCACATCTGTTGGGGCACTCTGCGAACAGCGGCGTCCGCCAATCAGTGCGACCTCGCGCTCATCTCGAGCATTGCGAAAGTGCAGTTTGCTTTTGCTCTTGGCGCGCTGTCTCGCTTACCAATGGAACGGTTGTCGGTGTGAACGTTGGCCAAGTGCCTCTTCAAGTGGTTTTTGTACCGAGTCCTGAAGGGGCAGTGCTCGCACCTGTGATCGGCCGCTTTCCCGCAGTACTGCAAGTGCGAATTCAAGCACATCTGGTTCTTCAGGATCACGTGGCACTTGGGGCACTCTGCGGACGACGGACACAGATTGATTAGCTCCCGGGCGACGTCGCCGGATGACGGTCGACGAACGCCGGCGTACCTTTGTTCACCTGCTCGCAGTGCCTGGCCATCATGTGGTTCTGCAGCGGCTGCTTGTTCCTGCTCTCGTATTGGCAGTGCGCGCACTGGTAGTACTCGTGCCACTCGAATTTCCCCTTGCGCTTGCGACCTGTTTTGCGCCGAAATTCGTATGACTTTTAAGCGTCGAAGCGCGGCAGCGATGAGAAAACAAATCTCCTTCTGTTTTCCCATGGCACACGCGAGTCCGTGTCGAACCCACTGGCGAAATCTCACCCTCTGACCTTTGCAATATTCTTTTCTCTCGTGTTTCTCGTCATTTTATTATCCGCTTGCACGCGTTCGGATATTAACGCTTTACTAATCTACCCGCGAATAAACGTTCGCTATCGAGCAAAGTCTACCCTGGAAAAGTTTGGACTGTAAAAATTAAATTGAGAGGGAGAATCAATATTACATTAAACTTTAATTTTTCGATCACCGATGGTTTCACAACAGCTGGGACAAAAACTTATTCGTCACATTAAATTTTCGCTATTGAAGTTGGTGAGCCAAGATACATTATGAAAAATTCTCACCAATATACCGCCCCCACATTATACCTTAAATACAATAAATGTATTTCTCAAATTTGACAAAATGTTAGAATTACACAGGTGAATCCGGAACCAGAGATCAGACACAGTGTAACCGAAGGAATCAGGCGTGTCGAATTTGAATCCAGGCTCAAAATCGCTACATCAGTTTTTGGGCTTTCCTCGTATCGCGAATTTTTATTTTATTGCAAATCTAGAATCGGTATCGCAAAGAGCAAAAAAAGTACTTAATTTTTTTAAATCGATTTTTACAACCAGAGATATCGTTCATTGGAAAGCAGAAAATGTAGGTTTCATCGTAGGTATACACGTAATATATGGAAAAAAATTTTCACACTTGTTAAGCGTATCTTGATAGATCACATGATAAATTCAGATTCAGAGATAGTAAATAAAACTTTATTCCCTTATTTCATTTGGGCAAAATTTATTATATTACATGTATACCTGAAATTAAATGTCCTACTATTCGATAAACGCGATATCTCTAGTTGTAATAATCGGTTTCAAAAAATTAACTAGTGATTTTTAAAAGAGTAGATTTGCTCTTTCGGATTTCGTTTTCAGATCTGCAATAGAGTAAAAATTCGCGATGTAAGAAAAGCCCAAAAACTGCGAAAAACAGAGTTTTTTTTGCACTTATAGGTTAGGATATCTCAAAAACCTAGGACGGTGGAGCAATTCTGAGCGTGGATTCGAATTCAGCGCACCAAATTCCTTTGGATACACTACCTCCGGTCTTTGATTCTGAAAAGTATTGATCTGTATTATATTCGCGTATTGCATTATTTCCATCCAACGGAAAAAAGAAAATTAACCTCCGTCCATACCAGCACAACATGCAAGCGCATTAATGTGAAGAGGTGCAGGAATTACCACGAGAGTGCCATGATTTAACATGATTGTTAAGATTTCCCAAGAACCTAGACTTGTAAGTGCAGTGCGGGCAGCGCTGCCAGTTGTTGTACAGTCTTGGTATGAGTTTCCGACGGTCCGAGCGTTCTGTAAAGAGATGCATCAATCTGGAGTGAGCGCTGAGGCTTGACACCCGCAGCGCCAGCTCATTTAAGTTCATTTAGTGCGAGTTCTGTATATGGAGCGACACGTGCCGCGCCAAGCTAATGCTGTACGCTGCTCTCTTGTCCGTGATCCATATTACGAATGTTCGGCTCGACTATCCACCGTGCCGTTAGTACGCTATGCGAAACGTCGCGTTCGTGAAACAAATTTATTATCTTCGTTGATTTACCGCGCCCGGAATGTAACGCACCGGCCTTCTTTCAAACGATTTTGATGTATTCGTCAATCGACTCGCCGCCGACGCCTAAGATTATTTTTCTCAACATTACCGGCGTATTCGCGCAGCCTCGTACTTTCTCGTGCATTTACCGTCGTACGAACGTAAGATTGTCGAACAAACTTTACAAACGTACGATTGTCGGATAAAAGTTAACTCGATTAATCTAAAAAAAAAAGGAAAACAATGGAGCAAGAAAAAACTATTGGCAAAGCGCGAGTTGAATGATCTTTTAAACGTTCGGGCAAGCTTCGTTCAAGCAACCACCGAGATCACTCCGTCGAGTCGACATTCGTTAATTGCGCACTTGATTCACGCGAAACAAAAACTCGTAAAACGAACACATCCAATCGACTCACGCGCGGCTTTCCTAGTCATCGCGCAATGTAGGCGAAGACGAAAACTGTCACTCGTGCACTGCGGCATTCAGAGCCGACTGAGTGTCTCTCGGAACGTTCATCTCGCGCGACTGTTATCACGTGTCGAGAGATATTATATGTGCTCTCCTCCGTCTCTCTCTCTCTCTCTCTCTCTCTCTCTCCCTTTCTCTCTGTGTGGTTTTTTTTCGGAGCGGCGCTGCACGTTACGTGAGCGCACGCACGCGGCACAGATAAGACGCGCGTGAAACGTCTCTCTCCGAGTTAACACCATGGCAGAAAGCTCTCTCGCTGATGTCGCTCTCTTGCCCTCGTTCGGCCTCTTTAGTTGTTTTCTCTTTTCGATTCGACCTGCGAAACTCCGCTCATTCGGGAACGATTATGGCGTTGCACGAAATTAACATAGACCGAAGCCGACCGTTTTCCATGCATAATCAGCGCACAACTTATTTGACTTGTAAAAATATTTGGTGGCAGGAGGGGAAAAACTCACGGTTCGAGTGCGTCGGCTCGCCAAGGCGCTCCGACCCGTGGTTCGGCTCTTTGCTCGCTGGAAAATTCAGTATCACCGTAGTCTCCAGAATAATGTTTATCGCCTCGCAGCCATTTGCTATGACGATGCTCATGGCGAAACGCCGCGCATCGGGTGGGCCGGCGTGGCTCGAGGAAAGCTCGGCCCGCGGCCGTGGATCAGCCGGGCGCGCGCTGCACTTTCGGGCGCTCGGCGCGGACTCCACCTCGGCTCCGCGCACTGTGATCCGCCGCGGCTCGGTCCGAGCGCGACGTCGCGGTCATCGATGACTATTAGGCGGCGGGCGGCGCGCGCGTGCACGCGCGTCGCAGCTGCTGCCGAGCGTCGACTGACGACGGCCTTATGCACGTATGCAAAGAAGGCGTAAGCGCGTCGATGCCCATTGTCGTCGGTCGCGGACTTTTCCGCGCCGATGGCGGCGCCCGAGCGCGCGCCGCGAAATCCGCGTTTCCAGATAGACTACGCCACTTGCCGCGGCCCGTTTAATCACCCCGCGCGCACCCCCCCATTGCGCCGCCTTTGCGGACGCGATATTCGTCTCCATTGTTTGTCCGCTCGACCCTTCCCGCCCCCTTCGTGCACCGCAACGCTGCAGCCGAGACGCAGATACGGCCGCGAGATTGATGCGTCGTCTTGGTCGCGGCTGCTGCGTGGAAGAGCCGCTGGACTTGCCGGCATCCGGAAAACCGATATGCAGAGATGCGCACACATCGCCGCCTATCGAGTACAGCGCCGACAGCAGGAAGTCTCGTCACTCGCGGCAGATAGCCGCAGCCGTGCGTACGTACACAATCTCTTGTCTCGCTTGTAGAATCTTTACTGGAAAGTTATATTTTTCAACGCGAGGAACTAGTGTCGCCTTGGTTTTTTCGGCGCAGCTGCTCAGTTCCAATTACTTCTTTCGTTGTTTTTTCATTAAGAGAATAATTATGGATAACAATTGCTATCGAATCTATCTGTCGTGACATTGTCGAACAATTATGGTCTATTACGTTCTCAAAAGCACTATATACACTTATATATGCATTATATATACTCACCAAGGGGTGTATATAATATATTATCACCCAAGTATCGACTTAACGTAATTCATGTCGAATTCAGATGATGGATCTTGTTAAAAATAGTCAATTAAGTGATTAGAAATAAAGCAATAAGTTTTAATCGTGAATCTGTCCTCGTCAAATGTAAATTGGAATCAATTAAAAATGTAAGACATAACGTGACTATCGAAAACTACTTAAATCAATAACATTCATTATGATTCTAATGGGTTTTAATCCAATAATATTCAATAACTTTCAACTTGGATTAATTTTTAATTGCTCGCATTTTCTATAATCTAATTAATTTTTTAGATGGACCTATTAACATCGATTAAAACCAGTTTTATATTTCATCACTTAATATTCATTCGATCACCGTATGTACTGTGGAACAGATTCCCCCTCCCTCTTTTTTAATACCCTTTTTGCTCGATAAACCCTCCCTTGAACCACGGAGATGCACCGGACTACCGAGTTCCAAAGCAGTCGTTATTCACATCTACTTAGTTCCTGGCTTAAACCCTGTTATAGATAACCGGAGAATGCCAGTCCCCCCAGTTACTGAATCCACGGCTTAGGGGCGTTCTACGTCGGAGACATCGGACGTCGGACAACAGAAATCGGACGTGTATCGAGCTTATCAAAGTAAAAAGCCAATTATTTGTTTAACGTTTGAACGTATCTCTGGTACATTGCTTTCCAAAAACGCAGAGATGCCAACTAATTTGCAGTAAGGATCAGCTGTGTTGCATAAAGACGAAGGATGCCACGTTGGAACGAATGATTACATTCGGCACAAAGACCAGTGTTCACGCGATCTGGACAGAGTTTATGTTCAAGGTCATAGTGGTCGTCCATCGACGCCTCGGCAATAGCCTGAAAGACCTTTAAAAGCCAGTTCAAATCGTCGACTTGACGTCCGACGAAAATAATGTATAGGTGTTGTCGCGACGACGACGTCATTATATGTTGGAGTGTGATGAGGCCCTCCACCATGGTACTTCGTCGTGCCTAGTTTAAGCCACATCAACGAAACAAATCCTAAACGGCCGTCGTTTAAGGCCACAATCATGTATATTGTTGCCTTGCAGCCATGCTACGAGTTATGCTTGACGTTGTTGCAGAATGGCGGTTGTTCATCGCTGCCAACATTCCTCTCAAGGTCTCTAGAAATAACTTTGTGCGATGGTTTGTAAGGACCCTGAGAGGAAATGTTCATATACATTACTTATAATTTTTTCTATAATTTCTATAATTTCTCTTCACTATAATTCACAAATTAATATTTTCAATAAACCACTTACGTAAACATTAACTAAATTTGTAACAATGAGATATGATAGATTGATATAATTTGAGGAGAAATGAATCTGATAAAAAAATGTAAAACACATTGGCAACGGTAACAATTCTTATGAAATGCAAGGACTTTATCTGTAAATCTTACACTTTTGTAACCAGTTTGGTAATTTGTTGATGTTTTGCTATACTATCAACTATCGAGCGAAACATAGAATTAATTTCACGATTGCCAGGATTTTTATTGACTCCGTGAGATAATTGAGGGTTTATGATTTTTTTCGCAATTATCTTACAAGTACTGACAACATATTATTTTCTAAATGAAATCTTGTCTTTTATAATAAATTTTCGCCTTTGACAAACTGCTTACGACTAACTGACTTGCTTTAATAAGCAATGGAACATCATCTACGTTTTATTATAATGATTGCTTTCATATTGCAAGAGTATATTGTTAAAATTTTTACACGATCAAAGTGATCAAATATTGATTCTATTGTCTTTATTTTCACCAACTTATTGTTGGTTATTAATTCATTTGCATAAATTTTTACAGTGAAATTATTTATATCGCGGTATTTTGATTAAGATTCTAGTACATATACATAAGCAGTAAAGTACAAAACCGCAAATCTATCATCCCTTTCCCTCGTTCGTTAAACTCATAACGACACATTTCAATGTGATAGTTTGTACCAATCTAGCATTAAAGTTGAAAAATATTTAAATACCTTCCATTACTTACTTTGAATAGCTGAACGTATACTATTACACGAAATGAGTATGCAAGCAGAATCAGTGGCAGAATGACAGAATCAGAATTGGTAGAAAAAAACAGGGCTTCGCGCTTGGCTTGACGCTTCAGCCTCTTCACCAGTTCAGCCTTCATCAGAAAGCGTGAAGCTCTATCCGTTCCGCTGCAGTACGCTTGGCTTATGGCTTGATATTGGCCTGTTCTGTTGGAAATAACTTTCGCGAAAAACTGTTGCACGCAGTTGTTTGCAGTTAAAAATAGCTTATAAACGTCAAATTTTAGACAGGTATAACACTTATTAGCAGTGTTTTTATTCGGCTTCAAAGAAAATAATTGAGGAATGAATGGGAAGAATGGATGTCTGTGCAAAGGGCTTAAAACAATTACATAATTTGTGAAGACTTATTTATTAAAATAAATTTAAAGAAGGAAAGAAAGAAATGATAGAGGCATAAAAAGCCCCGGTCTCAAGCGGGGGAAAAGTCTCAAAATAATACTTTTTAAATAATTACAATTAATCGCCGAATACAAAGTTATAAAAATACATAAACTTGTGTAGATATATTTATATATGTATATATAACGAAGAGATACAATTATGGCGTCTCACTTAAAAATTAGTTCCAGAACCCTCTTACCGTTCGGTCACAAGTTCTAAGTTCATCCGGGTTGTGAAAGGCAACCGCTAGACCACGCTAAAAGGCGTGAAGAAGTCATTATATATATGGATGGTATGATAATCACGTGATGTATGCGATTAGCGGGAAAAATTTTGATAAATCAGCATGACGGTATTTAAGATTACTTATTATTACAGTTTGCAAAAGCACTTATGATGGATTGAATTAAGTTGATTTACTTCAATCTTTAACGTGAATCTATCACTCTCAAAAAGTGTTTTATTTATATATACATACATATTATACATCATATTGACGAGCATTAAAACTCTTACGAATTTAACCTATTTATGTGACAAAATTCTTTTCGAACCCATTAATCTTTTGTCTTGTCGAGTTTTGAATAAAGTCTAAAATGTCTTTTATGTTACAGAAAAAGTAAGTTGAATATTTATTTGGAAAATGTACAAATATCTGTTCGATTAAAATTTATTAAAAAATATACTGATATTTCAGTTCATTGCAAGAAGCAACAGTTGAAGAAAAAGATACCAATCTTGAAGTTTTTTATTTTAAAGATGGAAGTTTATATAAGAAAGTAACTATTTATAGACTATTAAGAAATAAAGGTATAGATTCAAAAATCAAGTTGAATCTTATAGTGAAAAAAATCATCGAACAAGATCATCAAGATGCCTTTGGGTTTTTAATACAAAACAAGTACAAAATGGATGTTCTAAATGACAATGGCCAAACAGCTGTTCATCTTGCCTTTTACTATAACTGCAGCAATATTTTATTTTCACTTGGACTTTATCTGCTTGATATGCATGACAATAATAATTATGCAGACAGTAATGGATTGACTTATTTACACATTGCTTGTTATATGGATAATACAGCAGTTGTTGAGAAATTTTTGAATGAAAATTTTGAGATCAACACACCATTGTACTTGGATTTTCAAGGATACGAAGCGGACTTAACTTTGTTACACTTTGCTGTGACACAAAGTTCTTTAGATGTAATAAAATTACTTCTAGAATATGGTGCCAGTGTGGAAATGGTAGATGCATTTGGGAGAACACCACTCCATCTAGCTTGCAGTATTTATGAATTCACTCAAAAATATTATGGTGTTAATGTAGAAATTATACGAGTATTGTTAGAAAATGACAGTAATGTCAATGCCAAAGATAAAAATAACAATACACCTTTGATGAGTTTATTTCCAAAGAATTACTTTGAATTTCATACATTTAAAAAAACATGTTTCTTCGATGTAATGGTATTTGTTGAGACACTAGAAAAATTTAAGTTACTTGTAAAGTATGATGTTGATATGAATGCTATCAATTGCAATGGTGATACTATTATGCATCTTGTAATAAGAAATATCAAACATCTAAAATGCCCATCTGATCATTCATCTATATCTTTTGCTGACACTGCTCATGTTGAAATGGTTCGCTTGATTTTAACTTCGAACCAAAAAATAAATGTTAATGCAAAAAACAACTTAAATGAAACTCTTATAGAATTAGCAGTTGCAAGTATGAGTGTTAATATTGTGGCTATGTTGCTCAACTATGGTATCGAATTAAGTAATTTGAAATTTAATCATAACGATCCACTTTGGTTTCACCACCCATGTTTGATCCCAAATTTAAACACAGTACGACAAGTAGTGATTATAATTCAGCAATTATTGTTACATGGATTCAAATTTACATTTGAAAACAACTTAACAATTCTCAAGTTTTTAATACATGATTTTGATGAGTGTGAATGTGGAAGTATCCAGATTCTACCAAATAATTGTGATTTACGATTCTATTTGATTCATTTATTGCATTATGGTTCTCCAAAACATATTCAACATGTTCTTAAAAAATCATTACATGAATTACCAACTATAGTTGAAGATGGAATTATGGATTGGATATATATTCTCATCGGAGAGTACTTAAGATGTGTGCAAATGGGTGAATTATATATAGATGAAGGAGTTCTAAAAATAATCAACCATTTTGATATTAACCATTTACCAATGTATTCACTGAAAGAAATTGAGACTGAAATAGATCGTATGAAATATACTAAATTGAAAAATAATATAACTTTGTACGATATCATGGTTGAGAATCCTCATAACATTTTTGAATTAATCAAGGAGAGCAATATTTATTCTAAAATTGAAAATTTCTCTTGCTACAAAGATATTATTCAAGGACATGTAGCTAAGTCACTAATTAGAAGTTATGTTTCTAATTCTGCTTGTGATTATTTGGAAAAATTAGTATACCCTTCTTTGCCTCGGCATTGCTGCCAGATTATTATTGATTATTTAACTAACGAAGATATTTTAGTTATGTACATGGCCATTATTACTTAATTTTTGAAAAATTAAATGATAAGCTTTCATAAAGCAAAACCGTATTTTTTAAAATATTTTTAAGTATAATATACATTTTTAAGTTACAAAATATGTCTAATGTGGATTTTGTTCAGTTGTCGAACAAAACTGTTTGATAATACTAGTTTTTTGTGGAAAAATATATTTTGCTTTGTTTACTTATTGTTTATACAATAAACTTGTGAAAAAATAGAAAATTATTATTTTTGTGAGTACATTACTTGAAATATTTATCTATGAATACATCTTTATAACTAGTTACACTAGTCAGACATTTTATGTTATTAAATATGTATACGAACAACATTTGAAAAAGAAATATATGTAAAAAAGAATAAGCACTGTTCATTAATCAAATGTTTATTTTATAATTAAAAGAAATGTCCTTAATATCAAATGATCAAAATATCAAAATGCAGTCAATTAGCATGAACGCATCGTGTTTTGCATATACCTAACTTTAATAAACTTATTTTATAAAGAACTAAAATAGCATAACATAAACATTTTTAATGACATCAAATTTAATGAATAGTAATATGGATCATCATTTATTTGAAAAGACAGTTTCTTGATGTACCTTAAAAATTTCGCTATTTAAATATAAAGTAAATATTACGTTCTATATTGCATACATTATTTAATATCATATTTTTACTATTCTCATCCTAAATTTACATTTTAGATTCACAAATTTCAATAATATAGTTCTTAAGATATAAAATAATAATAAGTCTTTAAATGTTCTCAGAAAAACTTACACTTCTTGTTCGTATAATTATATTGTTCACTATTTTTTATTTTTTAATCATAAATAAATGTCTACCACATAAATTAGAAAGTCTTTTTATATATCATTTCTACTAAATACTGTATATTAGTTCTCTACTTAATATCTATTGGAAGCAAAGTATTTGCAAGTGATATAATAATAAATAAATTCTTTAATAGCACTGAAAATTTTTTTCATATAGAATAATAATAAGTTAATAGAACACTAAAATTAATTAATAGATAAAATTAATCCAAGTCCTTAACAGAAACCGAAAAATCAATTTCAAAGAAATAACGTCATTTTTTTACTATTTATTTTAGAAGAAATGTCTTTTTGTTCTTAAGCATTTGTCTATATGTTTAACATTTACTTTAATTATGTGGTAATTTTTTAATCAATATCAAAATAATTAATGTAACGTAAAAAACTATAAATCATTAATAAAATTATTATTTATATGAATATGAACTTTGCTTGTGCCAATGTAAATGTAAATGTATTGTAAAAGAACGTGTTTAGTAACAAAGCTACTTTTGCAAGTGAATGCTGTTAATATGTCGTTTTAAATTAGCTTTGAATTGGCTATGGTAAGTACACATATCACAATACAATATAAGTGGATGTTGGACTTTAAAATGCAACATCAGTGTCTTCTCAGTAGTACTATCAAAATTGCATTTACAGCAT
Source organism: Phymastichus coffea (assembly GCF_024137745.1). Lineage (NCBI taxonomy): Eukaryota > Metazoa > Arthropoda > Insecta > Hymenoptera > Eulophidae > Phymastichus > Phymastichus coffea. Next base: position 59,072 of record NW_026706909.1, on the reverse strand, counting down.
TTATAATTGAAAGGCAAACATTTGGATTGAAAATGATTATCTACATCAGCATTGGAGTTGTATGTTGTGTGGCACCTAATGCACAAGAATTGCAATAGTATACTACAGGTTTTGCATGTGACATCATTCCTTATCTTTGATATTCCTACTAATTTTACTATCTTTTGACATTTTTTACAATATCTTCTTATCCATCTTGTATAACTTACTAAAAGAATAAAACTAATGTCAATTTACCAGAAACTTATTTAATTAAAAGTAAGAAGTTAACAAAGTATTTTAAATGCTGTATTAATTAATGTTGGTTTGAAGAAATAAAAGTTATTAACAAACTTACTAAGTTTTATCTGTTTGTTAGCAGTAATAGCTTTCTTGTGAACTCTTCTTGATCTTGCTATAAAAAAGAAGTTTTACTATAAAAATGTAAAATTTAGTTGAACAGAAAAAGATTAACTGTAAACCAATCCTTAATTGGTAGATTTTTTTCATTAATAAATGCACTTCTGCCTTTATAATAAATTTACATAGAAAATGACTTCTTTGTTATTATTACCTTCAATTTTTCTTTTATTTCTATTGTTTGCTAAATCTTGTTCCTTAGCAGAACTATCAGATTTAATCGAATTAAAGCTTATCGGTTTTTCATTAAAAATATTCACATAATTCGAGCATTGATGTATTATACTCTCTTTGCTTACGTCAAACAACTTTAGGCTAGCATTTTTCAAATTGCAAATATTTTCATGATCATACCAGCCCTTATGAGAAGCATAACATTTTTCCTTGCAATAAGAACATATATAAAATAAAATATTTTTGCATCTATCACAATGCTTTCGTTTAGTTACGTGACCAACAATAGTCTTGAGTGTTTTACACTTCTGACAGAAACGTATTGTTGTTCGCTTCAAATCTCTCTTAGATGGTTCTAGAAGGAGAAAAACATAAGAAAATCAAAGCATGACTTTGAATATTGTATTCAATTGTATTGTATAATAAAAATTTACTTTTTATCATTTTGGGTGTATTCATTGGTTTATTTTTATATTTACTTAATTCCTCTATTACATAGTCACTTTCATCAGAGATTTCTTCATCAGACTGCAAAAACATACTATCAGCCAGTTTTGTAATCATCTTTGCAGCTCTTCTTGAAGACTGACACTGACTTTTGTCTAAAAAATAATACGTTTATCTATTTTATCAATAATAATAATAATTTTGTTTGACTGCATTTTCACTTACAAACAGTATTGAATGAATTACTACTAATTTTAAGTATCAGACAACTATTAAGGAATTAAAATACCTGAACTTGTGAAGGCAGTTTTATTAGAATTTAAGCTACTAAAGCTACTATACTTTCTTGATTGACCTCTTTGATAATTGTCATTGCTTTTCAATTTTTTACTTAAATGAGTATCTGAAATCATAGTGAATCCTTACAATACCTACAAGTGTTGCTAACAACTGCAGAAAATTTTAGGATTTACAAATATATAGATCAAATATTTGTCTGCTATCGACATTGAAACATAATCATTTTTCAAATTGTATGCTTAATAAATTTGCCTATTATTTCTCAAATCTAGTATTACCATTAGTTGATTCCAAATCGACTTGTTTGTCTTTATTGCCAGAATTTGTTTCTGTCGTTCGGAAATTGAATAATTTTTTAAAAAAAGAAAACATTATGATTCAGTCTTTAACAATCTTTGTTTTAAAAAGAAACCAATATATTTTTGTAGGTTAATTTCTAAAATAGAATTAGGTTAATATATCTTCTAAAACATTAATGCGATCTAATTATATTGAAAGCACAACTTTTCAATAAACAATTTGCATAAAAACTTATGTTAAGCTTTGCTTTCTAGAATAATTACAACAAAAAACAATCACTTAAATGTAACTTTGTGAGCAATGTGCTATTATTCGGCAAGTTTTACATTGTTTACAATTTGTGAAACTTCGAAGTCGAAGGAAGGAGAGAAAGTAAACTTCTCTGTCCTTCGTCCTTGAACTGCTGTAAGTATAGATGAGGTTGGGTAAAAAACCTTTTTCAAAGACTAAATAAATAAATATGTAGTTTCATTAAAATATTTATTGTTGACTACATTATATAATAAAACAATCAAATGTAAATATCTACAGCAGGTAATTTAATACGTAAAATTAATAAATAAAAATTCCCTTGTTATTAATTTTGATTAGATTAATTATTGTTACATATTATATAGAAGTATTCAATTATTAATATTTTAATGTAATAAATTCTTAAAACTTATGAATCAGTTTTGTTAAATGAGTTAAAAGAATATGAAATTGTCTAAACTTAGTACTTTTTTATAATTGTAAATATTTAAAATTAAATAAATTTAACATTGTAATCTTTACAAGAAAAATAAAAAATGACTCTATGTAGTCCATTAAATAATAGGCTTATGTTATATTATTATTATTAAAACAGAACATAAATAGTACCTTGTATCATGATACATATATGTTATTAAAATGTTTCAAAATATTTCAAATCGTATATTATAAATATCTATATACTATATAATAGTATATAGATATTTATATATAATATAATTATCAATCGTATATTATAAATATCTATTATAAATATCTAAAAGGGAGAATAAAAGACCAAGATACTGGCTAGATACTACATGAATGGTTATGGAAAATTTCTGGTAGACTTTTACGAAGATATACATAATATTCAAAAGTAATTCACTGGTATAAATTATAATCACTTTCACTAGTTCTACTATCGCTTATTCTACTCATTTCGCTATTGCTTATGTTACTGTCTTTTATTTCACTTCCATCATCTGCACTATACTCTAAGAAAGACAGTACTTCAGAAATTTTACTTTCAGATAATTTTAGTTCCGTGGCCGACGGTCTCCTCTATCCGCAAACCCCCATCTAAAAAAAAAGAAAAATCGGCCCTTTCCAAAACTTTACCAGTTCTCCTTTCAAGGCTGTTTTAGATGGTGTTTGCACCGGGTTGTACGACGTGTCCACTGCATTTTCGCACGTACATGCTCGTGCGCTCGTATGTGTTCTTTCCTTTGATCTTCTCACCCCTATTCTTCAACCATTCTGGCCACACTTAGGCCCTCGCCACATATGCGCATACGCGCGCGTACGAGCGCGTACAAACGCGTACAAATCGCTAAAAATTTTGATAATACCAACAACAGAAAGTTACTACTATTCCTCGCATGCCCTAAACGAACACACTTACTCCCGGAACAAACGTATCATAACCATCAATAATATAGCGTTATTAGAGGAATAGTAGTAACTTTCTGTTGTTGGCACTATCAAAATTTTTAGCGACTTATACGCGTTTGTACGCCCTCGTACGCGCGCGTATGCGCATATGTGGCGAGGGCCTTAGAGCATCTTCTTGCCCCCTCATTTCGCGGTTAAATGTCTCCCCTATCTAAAAATCGGCCCTTGTCAGGACCCCTAACCCCAACCTTAAAACTCAACCGGCTCTTCCTAATTCCTCGGACATCCATCCGCCAGGTTTCCACTCAAAAGATAAGTCACCTGACAACTCAAACTCGATCCTTATTATTGAAATCAAAGAGCCTTTTATTTCCCCCACAGTCGATATTCTAAAGGCTTTCAATTAGATAGTACTCGGCCTCTTTGTACTCCAGCTTTAGCATTAAACTCTTTCTTTGTACGCGGGGTGTGTACCAGTGATACTACTGGCATAAACCTGGCTGCGCTCGCAATTTAACCAAAGATTCGTCGGTGAAATCGCGAAAATCAGGCGAATTATCGTACGCAGCAGCCAGAGACTAAGCCGCGAGCTTTTCATTACGTGCACTCATGAGAAGCGCATGAGGTATGACAGGAAAGTCTGGTGTGCGCAGATAAAGATCGTACATAATGAAAGCTCGGCTCATTATCTGACCGCCTGATACGACAATTAGTTTGCGCCTCTTTGCGAGTTAATCGGCGTTCATATGCCTCTCGAAAATTATCTGTATTACTTATTTCTAGCAACAGCTAATCACAAGTCCTTCATCGTTTTCTTGGCTCAGCATCAGTGAAAATAGGTCTTTGCGAGCAACTAGCTTCGACCTTCAGAAGAGGTAAAACTGATAAGTCTGGTGTGCGTAGATCATCAGCACATGTAATGAAAGCTCGGTCTAGCTTTTGGAATGTGTAACATGAATTAGATTGCTAATTTTGCTTCAATATAATTTATTTTAGATAAATTACTTAATGTACATCATTTTAGAGACATCTCGTAGCAATGAGCAAATTACAATAAATAGTAATGGTGCGCAAAAAATAAAATAACAGCGCTACAGACAAAAAGAGTTTGTTTGGCTTATGAGGCGGGAAGAGAACAGAGATGATGCGTAATGCGCATCTGTTTGAGTCGTTATCAAATTCGTTCCAAAAAAAATTACTAAAAAACTTCAGTTTTAAGGCGTTTGAGCTATCTCGACACTATACTTTTCTATTTCTTTATCAGAAGATGTATCGGAGCTGTCCATAGATACTTAAAGTCCACGTTTGGAAATATTGGATTATACAATAATTAACATTCATGCTTAATAATAACTTTGGATCATTAGGTAACCTGGTAATATTATTTAATGTTTATTTTAACCTACGTATATATTCTGAGAAATTTTATTTACAAATTGCATCATATGCTACAAGTGAAAAAATATACAAACACATCTTTATTTAGACTTTATCTATTGTCATAATACAGTATGACGCAACTATAAACATTACACAAGTCGACCGACTGATTGTGAGTAGTGCAAGTTGGTTTGTGTGTACTGATAACAAACATATACAAAGCATATGAAATATTTATAACATTGTCCATATGTGTAACTACAATGACATAACCTACATTGTTTTTAAATTATACGTATTTATTAAATTAATAGTTTACTTGATTATAAACTATATTACATTTCCCACATAATTGTCTTTAAATTATAGTAAAATCTAGTATGCTAAGCTATAAAAATATAATGATCAAATATGTTCTTGAGTCACCTATTTATGTATTCGAAAGAATTGCCAAAAATAATCTAATAATAATTTTTATGTCTTATAAAATAATGCCTTTTCAAATTCGCCTCATATTTAGTCCTAAATTTACATATTTTACACTTATAGTTCTTCTTCCCATGGACAGTTTGCAAATGAACCTTGATTGAACACTTATGTTTACTAGTAAAATTGCACAAATCACATACATAATCTATGTCTCGTTGCTTCAATTTAATGTTACCAGGAACAATATGCATTGATTGATCTGGATGCATACTTTTCAAGTGTTGAAAAAAATTAGTTCTGTGTTTACTCCGAAATGAGCAAAATTCGCATAAGTGAAGTTCTTTTCGATTAGTATGATTGATCATGTAATGTTTCCGCATCACTTGCCAATTTTGCGTGCGTTTGATACATTTTGTGCATTTATAGTCACCGTGAAAACATCTTGAGTTTAAATGATAACGCATTTGTACATGTGACTTGATGTTGACATTACATTTAACGCATTGAAAATGAAAGTAAGATTCGCACACTTTGCAACTTCCTTTAGTTGCGTATTTTCTTTCTTGCATGTCTTCTGTCACTATTTTATCGCATTTCGGGCAATAGCGTCGTGTCATCGTTTTGAAATCTACAAGAAAATAATGTTTTGCGAAAACAGTAAATGTATATATTTTTTATCGAACTTTGGAAACGTTTTAATAACTTATAAATTCCGATTAATTGTAAATTAGCTCACCAGTAACGCAACGTTGAACAGCAAATTTAGCTTCAGCGTACACATCTATTTCCTCATCGTAGTTTTTATTATTTTTATTTTCTACAGTACACGTAATATATATGAATTAGAAAAAAACTTAACGTAAATTCCGTTACTCTGATAGCTATTCAATCTTAAATACTTTTACCTTCAGTATTATGTTTGAATCGAGCTAAATGTGATTCGAATTTATATTTATGCGTGCCTACGTACAAGCATTCAGGGCAGGAATAAACTTCAAGTTTGTCAAGTGTAAGTTGCGAAAATTCGTAGTTTTTAGTACACTGTTTCCAGTGTTTCACGAGCAAGTCAAATTGAAGCGTATGCATCTCCTTGCATTTCGAGCAAAGATAAATCATTCGTGTACCACATTCCTCGCAGTTTTTTAAACGATGTCCTACTTTGCTAAAGCTTGCTTTCACATTTTTACATTTGAAACAGTACACAAATATATACTCTAATGTGGATGCTGAAAATATACAAATATTACGTATATACGTAATATTTATTTATTTATAATATTTATTCATACGTATGAATGATTGAATGAAACGTTCTATAATTGTCTGCAATTATAATTTTATAATTAAAGAAAATGTGATTATTCAAACTTACTATTTATTTTACGTGGATCAATATCTACATGCTTAGATTTTGTTTGCTTTGATATTTTGAAATCTACAACATATATATATATATAGCATCACAATGATGTAAACAAACTGATTACGAGTAAAGATATTTTGTGTTGATTTGTTAAAATTTGACATTATAACTTGCTCACCCTGAACTGGAATTCTTTTAACAATTACTTCTTTAATTATGTTATGTATTGATTTTTTCAAAAGTTCTGACGTATGTTGTTGCATAATATGTTTCTTCATATTCCCTAAATAAAAATATGAATTGAAACAAAATAAACACATATGTTTGAATCTCGCCTTGCATTCATTCTTTGAACGTTGAGATTGGCTATTTAATTTTGTGGAATGTGGTCCATTAATGTGACAAAGGAGATTACTTTTTTTTGACGTTTTATAACTACACTGATCGCATAAATATTCAGATTTAGCAATTACAACTGTAATGAAAATAATACTTTCATATAAAATACAAAAATCATGGTAATTAGAACTTACTCTTTGATTTAGAATTCACGTTTCCTTGTCTGTTATTACTTATTGATCTCTTGAAAACTTTTTTTCTAGTCATAAGCAAATGCTTCATTTCGTCAATTTTCACATTTAATTTATCAGGGTGGACTCTTATTATATGATCTAGCAAATGTGTTTTCTTAGTTGATTTATAAATACATTCGTTACAGTGAACGTAATTATATTTTTTAATTTCCACTGTAAAATTAATGCATTAATATTGATAAATTGCTTGTAGAGTATAAATATTCAGAGAACAAAGTTGAAACGAAATTGACCATCCTTCTTCTGAGTATTAACAGGTTTATTTTGTAGCTTATCATAGATAGGAAGATTAATTTTCTCAAGAACAACAAAAGCATCCTTTAAATTATGGCATGGATCGACGTTTGTATTTTGTATGTCTTCTGTATTTTTATTTGAAATTTTAATGACCTTTTTATTAGCCTCAATTAAAGCCAAAATTTCATCAGCTTTCTTATTTTCGACTTCTTTAGAATGCAGTGACAGAAAGTGCTCTACCGTGTTCTGTTGGCACATGAATATTTTCTTGCAAAACACGCAGGGATACTGATATTTAACATTAAGATTATCTGTATGAATTTGCAAAAGTTTTTGATCTTGAAAAGTTTTTACACATCTATGAAATTTCAAATTTACTTTATCTGAGTGATTTTCCATAAAGTGTTCTCTAAGATGTGCTTTGCAATGGGTTTTATATACGCATTCGTTGCAATAGATATATTTTTTTACATAATGTTTTCCTACTTCAATATTATTTTGATAATATAGATCACTAATAATTTATTTACAAAATATAAGAATAAAAAAGAGATACCTTTTGTTTTCTTAGTAGAAACAGATTGATTCTGCATGTTAACGTCGATGGGAGCATCTATTTTCTCATTTGTTTTTTCAAACACAATGGGAACATTTTCTTTTTGGCCCGAATCAACGTAAATTAATTGTTGTCCCGTGGTTGCTGCTGTGCTATCAATTTTGCTATTTTCGACCTCTTCTATAGTAGGTATTTTAAAAGTCTGACTAGGTGGAAAAAAAGGAACGTTTGATATCTGTGTGTCAGCTGTTGAATCTTGATGATTCTCAATTGGATCAGGAATAATTAATTCCTGTTGGTTATCCGTCATAATGGAAATTTGCTCATGAACCTTCATATGTGCAATATTATTAGCATTCATTAATTCGACGATCAATTTGTGTCTTTCCTTCGGCATAGTAATGTTTAGTTCCGTTGGTTTTGCTACGATTTCTTCATAAACCTCACGTAAAGTCTTAGAAGTTCCCTCAAGTTCGTATAAATGCTTCATTGATAAATGCCTTTTTATATTGCATCTACGTGTTAACACCATCGGACAAAAAGTGCAGTTATAAATGAATTTCCAGTCACAAGTCAGTTTGTGTTTGTTCAACTGTTGAACGCTTTTCCCACAGTAAGGGCACGCATCTTCTACGATTTCTTGATCTCGAACACCTGCTTATAATCAATAGTAGATGTTAATTGAAAGACAAACATCCAGAAGTTTAAATATTAAATAATATAGTAATTCATCGAAATTTATGGGAAATGAATTATCGATATTATTTCTTCATTTTCATATACAGATTTTACAGACTATGTTGATAACTGATAAAAATGTAATGCTCATTAGATAGACGGAAAATTGCAATCAGTAGTTTTAATCTTCAGGATAATTTTTATTTTCTTTGTCAAGTATATCGAAAAAATTACAATTAGTTTGAAAGAAACAGTTAGTTTATCAATTCACACGGAGTAGTTAATTGTTGGTGATCTTATAATAATCCTATAATTTTTGTAAAGTAACATTTTTATATATTGTAAAAATCTTTTTAATTTAATTCAAATAAATTGAAAAAATACAGTATTTTTTGGAGCTATTATACTTTAAAATATTCGAAGAATTTATCTTTTAGTAACAAGCCACTAAATAAATCGGATCGCTAGTCATAAAAAAGCTATCTAGCTGGTAAAATCTGGTTGTATCCTGCAAAGGATACACAAGAAATAGAAAACAGAAAGAAGTTGAACAAGTATACAGAGAATGCAGCTTCGCTATTTTAATCAATTATAAACTCAACAAGACTTACTTGGAATACAGACGTCTGTATTTGTAATTAGATTTTGTTCATTCAGTTCCGCTTCACTGACAGCAATAGTATCAGTACAAGCCACAAAAACAAAGTCTTGTCTAATTGTGGGCAAAGGTTCTTCTATACTTTCGTGCTTTATTTCAATAATTGTGTCATTTTCGACAATTTCAGTAGGTCTTTCCTCTGTTAACTCCATAGTAGACAAAATACATTCCGTATCAATTGTTTCAGTGTTGTTGGAAAGTACAAAAGCGTTTTCATTTTTCGACTCTTCCTTTATGTGAATAATAGTAGTGCTTATATCCTGATAAGTTGGTTCATCAAAAATTTCTATCTTCACTGAAATTTGAATTCGGACAACGAATATTAAAGATGATAAAATTATAATAGAATGTTCATCAGATGTAAAAGTATTGAATTGAATCGAAAGTATTTGTAATAGCAAAAATAATAGCAAAAATAATAGCAAAAATTTGTCCACTGAAGAAAATAATCGCGAAAATGAAATTAATTTCAATTCAATTTCAAATATTGTACGTCAACGTAATAAATGGTATTAACTGAACATATTTAAAACTTCGATTAAACTCTTTATTAGATACTCTTACATTAACACTCGTTTATATTAAAATAATGTGGTTTACCTTCTTCCAGCTCTTGTTTATTTTGTACTTGTAAGGTAGTCGCGTTCTGCTTTAGAAGTAAACGTTGTCTGAACTCTTTTTGTAGTTCAATAAAATTATTTCGAAGCTTATCACGGTACTTCTGCTGACGTTTCTTTTGTAATTCTTTTTTTTTCTTGTCTCTGTAATGATAAATAACATTCTAACGTTTACAATGTTATCAAAAATATTAATTGACTATGCTATAAACTCAATATTATTATCTTACCTATCAAGTATTCTTTGAGCATTCTGTTCTTGTGAGTTACTTGTACTCTTTCGACGTTTCTTACGGAACCGTTGCTGACGTTCTCTGTTTAAATCGTTTTTCCTCTTTTCTCTGCAATTTTAAAATACGTTCAATTGTCTATAGTATAAAAAATATTATTCGACTACGTTGGACAAACTTAATGTTTTCTATTTCTTACTTATCAAGTATTGACATTTTTTCAGCATTCTGTGCTTGTAAGGTAACTGTGCTCTTTCGATGTTTCTCACGATATCGTCGCTGACGTTCTCTGCTTAAATCTTTTGTCCTCTTTTCTCTGCAATTACAAATAACATATAAAAGTTTACAATTTTGCATGACAAAAATATTATTCAATGACATTAAACAATTAATATTATCATTTTACCTCTCAAGATTCTTTTGCTCAATCTCGTCTTGCGAAATTATTGTACTTTGACGCTCATTCAGTTGTTGTTTAGGAAACTGTAGATAATGTTCTTTTTGCAATTCTTTTTTTCTCTTCCGTCTGCAGTTATAATACTTTTCACGATATTGCAAAAAATACATTTGACCAGACTATACAAATTAATATTATTTTACCTAGTAAGGACTTCTGACGCCTTCTGTTCTTCTGACGCTGTTGTATTCTGACGTGCCTTTTGATGTTTCTCACGGAGCCGTTGAACACGTGCATTTTGTAATTCTTTTCTTCTCTTCTCGCTGCAATTATAAACATAGTTGAAAAGCTTACGGAGTCGAAAATCTTTTGACTACATTTTTAAATTAATGTTGTTGTCTAACTTATCAATAATTTCTTGCACAATCTGTTCTTGTGAAGTACTCATGCTCTGTCGCGCATGTGATAAACATTGCTGAATTGTTGACTGGGTTGATTTATTCCGTAATACCGCACGATTCCGTTGCAGACTTTTTTTTGTCGATTCTTGTGTCCCTTTCTCTCTGGAATCGTAAGAAAAACCTTATTTGACTGTATTATAAAGTTTATTTTTTTATCTTACTCAATAAGGATTTCTTGTCCATTCTGTTGCTGTGAAGTGCTTTGTCGTGCGCGCGCCAAATTATTACTACGAAGTTTTTCACAGTATCGTTGCTGATTAGTTCTTTTTAATTCTTTTCTTTTTTCCTCTCTGTAATTATTTCAACCATGGTAACGCAAAGTAGTGCGAATTTGACCGTTTAACTGTTGAGATCAATATTATTATCTTACCTGGTGATGATCTCATCAGCTGGCATTACTCTTGCGTTGAGTGACTGTGAATTATTTGTAGATTGTTGTGGGCTGAAATAACGTAAAATATAAGCCATGAACTAATAAGTTCGAATATGCATCGATATATCTACTCGATTATGCATGACATTTCGTGTTATTAATAGACAAATATATTCGTCTGTTTTCATTTTACTCATTTTTGCAACGTATCGACTCAGCAACGGTTACCGGTGGTATTAATCAAGCATTAAATTATTTCTTTTCGTTGAAGTAAAATGGCTTTGCTTTATTTATGCACTAATCAATTTAATAATAAAAGATTGATGATACTTCTGAGTTATTATTTGAGTTAATTATAATATAAATAAATTATGCCAATATATTTCGAATAACTAATAAATTAATCATATTTTTTTAAATAGCTTGTCCGATTCATCTTTGGCGCGTGTTGATTTCTATTCGAATAAATACATTGCATTTTTTATCATGCCCTTGCTTACATTTTTAAGCATAACTGATAATCCGGCATTCGGCATAACTTTAAAAATAATGTAGTTTGTCGCGCGTGTGATATGGTGACAGAGAAATGGAGAAAATGAAGAGGAAGGGGGAATGAGAGAAGCCGGCAAAAAAAAAACAAATACACGCAATGAAAGACGAAAAACAAAACGCGATACAAATAAAATTCTTTTACCTCAATTTGGAATCAATTATTAATACTTGGGTTCGATTTGCTGTATTGCGGTCATATTTAGAATGGTCTTGTATTACATCGCAATGCAATCTTTTTCTAATATCATCCACGTCACTTTTGTTCATTCTGCACGACACATGAAATATCATACAAAAGATATTTATTCAGATGCATATCATGAATTTAAATTTCGATTGACCTTATATTGTTTTTAATATCTGATAAATCTTCTAACCGCTTACGTACGTTACAACGCGCAACGAGCCATACACACGGCCATGTTTGCATATGTATATATGAACAGCTGATTGAGCTTGAGATGTTTACATTAACGACAGGTCATGGAGAGTTGTTATCGCGGGTAAGAGATTCTCAAGGGCGTTACCTGGTGCAGGTATATAGGAATCACACTTACCACCTGATTAATTTCTATAAATAATAATTAATAATACAATGGCATGTATAGTTTATTCTAACAAATAATACACCAATGCTCTTGAAATCGTGTAATCAAAGAATTTAAACAAATTATTATCGATCAAAATACGATAATAAATCACAACCTAGAAAACCTTACTACAGAGGCATCTGTTTATTCACTTCGGAAAGCAACCAAAAAATGAAGCAACCTCAACATTTTTCATTTTCTATTCTAAAAAATAAAAAGACATGGACAAGAAGGAACATCGTTAAAGCTAATACACTTGTTAAACACCTCGAAAGCTTATTTACCCCGCTACAACGTATCGTAACAAAAGAAGAACTCACAGTGTTAAGTAACAGACACACTAAAAGCGATAAAAATTACTTATACAGCGTAAAAATAAATAAAATAATAAATATTATCGCGACCTAAAAATCAAAAAGAGCCTAGGACACGACAACATTAATGAAAAACTAATGAAAGAACTCTCTATAAAAGCAAAAAGATTTATCACTATAGTAATAAATGCAATATTTCAACTATCCTATTTTACTGTTACATGGAAAGTGGCAACAATCATACTTATTTCAAAACCAAGTAAACCATGCAAGTTTGTTTCCTCATACAGAACCATCAGCCTACTTCCTATACTTTCCAAAGTATATGAAAAAATAATTAAAAGATTAGGTAAAGTACTATCAGAATCAAATGTAATACCTGACCACGAATTTAATTTCCGAAATAATCACACAACAATAAAACAAATTAACGGAGTCACCACTAACATCAGGGGTCGCGGTCAAGAGCCGTAAGCGAGTAGGCAGGAATTGGCCACGACGACTACTGGCCTGCCACAACACTCTACAGTAAAATGTTAAAAAGTAAGATTTGTCGAATAGAAAATACCTATTTTTTCATGCTTCTACGTATCGATTTCCTAATGTGATATATAGTTAAAAAAAGTCTAGATTCTCTTCTATTACTCAAAAAAATTTACTTCGATAGCTTTTGATTTAAGAAAGTTATTTGAGTTTGAAGTTTTACGTAATATTGCTTTGAATTTAAAAATTTTTCAGTTGATCGAAAAATAAATTTCGAAAATAATTTTACGTAATGTTATCTTTCTCGTGAAAATATTTTTATTTCTAATTATAGTTTTTCGTTAAAGATAACATGATTGTGGTTCGTCTCACTTAATGCGCATTGTAACCGTATTTGAGCGTGTTGCCGTTGCCCGTTAATTTTCAGGCAAGTTGTCATAATTTTATTTGTTCGTTCTGTTTATTGACATTAAAAGGTTAATTCGCTCAACAAAAAAAAGCACCCCAAAAATAAAGACTTTATATGGATAGATTTTTCATAAAAGAATTATTGAGTTTGTTTTATGCCGAATATAATAGTACTAAGAGTAATAAAACTGTTTTATTACATAAATTATATGCATATTTTAATTAGGTAAGTAATTATAAATTATCATATTTTTTCAGTCGTTTCCATCTATAATATTTTTTAATTAAAATAATATGAAAATTTTGTTTGATGAACCATTTTTTATATAAGTTCACCACTCAAATGAAATTATTTATTCTAACGAGAACTTTCCTCGAACTAGCATAAAAAACATTTTGTCAACAGGGTAACAAAATAATATTTCCGAATAATCTACCAACGAGGCATGGTTCGTCGTAAAGCCACTGCGAGATCATCCCAAAGTAGCGACAGCGCAAGTCAAACTGAGGTGATAGTCAAAAGAAATCGCAAACAAGTTAATAGAAATTATGTTATCCAAGAGATTCGTAAGCTACAGAGATTGACAAAATTATTAATACCAAGAGCTCCGTTTGCTCGTCTTGTTCGCCACATCATCAGGGATTTATTTCCACTACTCAATATTCAAAGAATACAATATTCAGCGTTGGAAGCTCTACAAGAATCTGTCGAAATGTATTTGGTGCAATTTTTCGAGGATGCTATTCTTGTGAGTCTGCACTGCAATCGTGTAACTGTCATGCAGAAGGATATTATTTTGGTCAGAAGATTGCGTGGCCGCGGTGATATTATCAATAGATAGTTTTGACGTGTTAAATAAAGTGATGACGTTGGATTTAAGGAATCCTTATTGTCATTAATGAAAGAGAAATATCGCCAAATCTTCTTTATTCTTACTTAATAGATGTTTCATTACAATTTAAGCGTTTGGATTAATCAAAACAAAAAGATCATTACATGATAAATTGTCAACAAGTCAACTTCATTAAACCTCAGCTATTTATGAGTATATGCCATGACTTTTAAATGAACATTGTTAAACAATCACAACAATTGTTACTTCTATATATCATTATTTCACTAATTATTGTTCATGAAGACACAAATTATTTGCAATTGCAAGTCCTCAAAAGAAGTAATTTACGTACTTTTAAAAAGGAAAAACAAATATCACTGCAATCACAGGTAAATCATTTTTAAATAAAAAGTCCAATCACTTCAATTTGATGACAGCATTAAATTAGGATGAAACAAAAAATAATCTCAAATATTTTTTACACACCCCGGGTTTATGCCTTATAATAATTAGAATTCATAATTTTTCAAGCTTTTGATTACCTCGAATTCTATGCTTTGTCCTCATCACGTGCAGTCTTATAGGATAATTATAAACGGATTTATTATATTCTTTAAACAATTTTCGATGACGATTCATGTGTTGCTACTGGATGCAAACTTTTTTGTTGCACTTGTTGCAAACCTAGACTAAATCTCTTCCACATTTTTGGCATTTTCTCGAGTAGATACTTTCTTTAGTCTTGTATGAGATGTTTTACATTTTGGATAATATAACAGATGTTCGATTTCATCTTCCAGCTTTTGTTAATTAAATTGCAGAACCTCATATATGCCAAAAACAGCTTTTTCCGCCCTTTCAGATTAGAATGTCTCAAAAACCTAACATGATGAACAAATCCCAATTTCGAATTCAGATTCTATGCAAAAAATTACTATTTAAAAAAGATCCTTAATTGGCTAACAACAAACACAACCCATAATTATATAAATCTGTGTAATAGTAGATTTTGAATGTTCATTTATTATATACCGGAAACGTAATTGGCGAGAAAGTTTTTTGAGTAGTTCTTACGGAAATGTAAAGTGTTGATTTATCATATGTTATAATGATTTTTTTTTGGAACTGTGGCATTTGAAATACTTTCAATTTTTAAGAAAGCTCCAAAATAACTTTCAGAGAAAATACAGTTTATTTTAATCAATCTAGATCTTATTATCACAGTAAATAGAAGCTTAAAAAATAGTTATACATGTATTGGTACAAACTTGTCATATCAAACGTTTATACGACTCTTCATAATGAGTGATTTAATAATATTAGTATCATATGCATTGCATTTAAATAAAAATAGACGCAATTTACAAATCTAAGCAGAAACTACCGATTGCGTCCAATATCTCAGCTCACTTTAAACTGGTATATATGTATATTTACATTCGAAAACGTCAAACTATTTCAGACTGTCTACAGTTCTAAAAACTTACCTAATGGACAATACATTTACTGAGAAGAAAACACGGCATAAAAAATCTATTTTTTCAATTGCACAATTCAATGAATTAAAATATTACTCATCGTATTTTTAGAATAATTCAATTTACTTGTATTTTTTACTGTCTTGTTTCTTGTCCACATAAAATTCATGCAAATTTTCTAAATGTTATCTGACAATGTGGTGTGACATATTTAATATTTAAATTTCGATCTATTCTTATTTGTTTTCGAAGAAATTATAAATGGAATTTTTTTAATTTGTGTTGAGTTAATTACAATTTATTCATGCATTTATTTATCTTCAAATATTAATGATAATATCTTGAATATTAAATTTGTAAAAAAGAAAAATAAAAAGTAACGACACTATCAGATGGGACATCTTTCACAATTAGCAGAAATTAATGATGAGACGCTTCCCTCATACCTTCATTTTAAAGGCCTTCTAAATTAGCTTAGATTAAATATAAAAAAATCGCGGCATTACGATCAGAATAATTTGTTCTATACTAATAAATCAAACTTCAACGAAATATCTTTTGAAAATTTAATTTACTAATATTTGTAAATCCAGAAACCATTAATTGTTCCAAATTATTTTGTATAACAGAAAGAATGTAATTATAATAAGCTAACATGAATTTCATTTCAAATTTCTATACATCAATTTACATCTACTAAATTAGTTTCTTGAAGTTAATGAAAATTAATATAAAAAAGAAACATCGTAATATTCATGTTGTGAAATTTTCAACAATTTGTTTAAAAAAAATAAAATTTCAGTGAATCTTTACGTATAAACAAACTAAAACATCAATAAATTTTTGTATCATTGATATAAATAACATTATGGAACTTTTTTACATTACTTAAACAAAACAGTTTATCAATTAGTAAAAAGTATTAATTTATAAAAAAGTAATGTAATTTTATCTTATTATATACAATTTTACTTTTTATGAATATTCTTCATGTGTCTAATAAGATTGTATTGGTAATGCGTTTGGAAGCTGCACACCGTACAATTGAAAATCTCTCGATGTTTCTTCTCACTTTTAGCTTTTCGACCTGACTTTAATGATCTATTACAATGGTTTTTCGTTACATGCTGTTGCATAAGTGACAAAACTGTATTCGTATAATCGCACTTCGTACACTTATATTCATTTGGTTGGCATTTTGATCGGAGATGATAGAGCATCTTATGATAGTTGCTGTATTTGAGATTACATCTCAAACAACGTAATTGTAGTTGCTGTTTGCATAGATAACATGAGTCCTTAGGTTTGCGTGTATTTGACAATTGTGGCTTATTACACTGAATACAATAACGCTCAGTAATGCTTGCGACACCTGTATAAGAAAAATTCGAATGAATTTCATGTATCATTAGTATAGTAATTTCAAATTGTATAATTACCTTAAGAATAATACTTACTTGCGATATTTTGCTTAATGATTAATTCAATGTACCTTGTTTTAGATGTCTTTGACGACATTTTTGGCTTATTTGATACTGTAATAAAAAAAAAGACTATTGTTAATTATTACAAATTTAAAAATATAAACTGGAAATTCTTTTTACAGTACATACCTTCACGTTTAATTTGAACTTTTGAACTTATCGGCAATTTATTAATATCAATTTCATCGTCAGCCTTATGCCCCGTATTCTTCATATGCGAAGCTATTCTTTTAGCGAGAGTAGTTTTGAAGGTACATTGATTGCAACGATGAAGTACAATAGATTCCAACCCTTTCGGTTTCGTTTTTTCAGATCCACGGCATTTTTTCAAATGACGTTGAAGATGATAGTATCTTACATAATGTTTCTCGTTACATTTCGTGCACAGGTAAATAAATTGAGAATCACAGTTCTCGCAGTTGTTCGTCTTAGATAAACCACTACGATCGACTTGTAAGCTCTTACATTTGCAGCAATACCGATGAATAAAGTCTTTGTTTCTGGCTTTACCTGAATTAAATAATTGCTAAACCAGAGTGAAAATAGACTATGAGCGATGAATGAATAGAGAAATGGTACCTTGTAATCTCAATTGTTGAGAAACGTCTTCATTTATTTCAGTTTTTACGTAAATAAGTAAATTCGCTGAAGATCTCAAATCTGCTTCAGTAAGTTTTTTTAAAATAACTCGTGCTGTTGGTAGACGTAAAAAATTCTGACATAGAACTGGTTTTACATCCAAGATTATATCTAAAATGAATAAATTAAATAATTAAATTCAAATTTACAGAAAACTTATAATTACAATAAACATTTGCTTAAAAAACTACCTTTCGATTTGCAAAGAACAATGTCATTTGGATATTTCTTAAGGATCATTCCTGTATTAAGCTGGTTTTTGTCCAGCGAAGGCTCTATTTTCATATCTATGGAATGATTAATAAGCTTTTTTTTTCTTTTAATCATTTTTATAAACTAATTATTAATTTGGCATAAAAACATACCGCTTTCAAGTTTTTCGGGTAAAATATTATTTCTATTTAGTGGCAACTCATCTTTGTTAGGACCTTTCGGCAAGCATGTTCTATTATCATTTAACTTAGACTTTTTAATTTTTAACGAATTTTTAGATACTTGAGATTTGTCTAAAATTATGTAGACTATGTTACACAGATTCCAATTCGATTGATATAAGAAAGTTTGTAAAATATGTGTATAATACTAACTCAGCGTAACCTGTTCAATGATAATTTTATTTTTGTCGATATTCAACTCGATGTTTTCTTCAAATTTAACGCTATTGAAAGTATCCTTGCCAATTTCTGAAATAGTTTAAATTTATAATAAATCAATGTTTTGATTGCAAAACTATAAAAAAAAACTTTTTATAGAATATGTATAAAATTAACTCTTTTGGGAAGGCAAAAAATCCTGTTCAACTTTGTCGTTTCTTTTCTTCAATTTGTGCTCTTTACCTGTAATCATAATAAATTAATGATTTATGAACCAGAAATATGGTAACAGAGCCAAACTTAAACTTAACTCAAACATAAATATCTTTGTTCATCACATTTTTTATCTGTAAACATAAATATGTCCTTTGAACATTAGTATGTTTGTTTAAAACTTAGAAAGTAGCTAAGCAATTATAAATAATTTAAACATCTTACCAACATGAGGAAGAGTAGAACCTGGAAGAAAATTCGGACTTTCTTTACCTTTATTTTGAATTTTAGACTTGAATTTTCTGCATTCTTTACACTTTTTATTATTGAGATCATTTATCTGTATTTTCTTAAAATTAGCTTTATGAGTATTGAAACTATACTTCTTTTTACTATTAGTTTTTACAATATCTTTTTCTTTTATTAATTGACTCTTCTTATCTATAATGAATAGTGAAAAATGCTTTATTGTGATATTCAAACTTAAACATTAAATATAAAAACTTCATACACAGACCTTTATAAATCAAAAACAAAACTTACCAACATAAGAAATTACAAAGTTATCAAGTTTTTCCCTTTTACTATGAGAGTTATGACTGGATTTTGTATTGTTAATGGTTTGACATTTATCTAAAATAATATAAATCATCGAAAATTCAAATAATAATTACATATAAAACTAAATTCATTAAATAAAATGACTGTAAGTACCAATTTGTTGACTTCGGTTTTGCAATGTAATGACTTCCTTTGTAGAATTTGGCTTCCTATCAATAACATTTGGAACTGAAAGTTTATAAATAATACTTTGAGTAATTGATAATAAAATAAAAAATAATTTTTAATACTAACTTGAGTTGGAAGGCATTGAATTGAGAGATTGCATATTGTAAGTATCTAACAAAATTCTAGCATCGATGATATATTTACTGTCTGTAAAATAATATATTATTATATTATTTTATATTATTTTATATTCTTTACTATTTTTTTTCTTACTAAAATCCTTACTAAAAAAGAGAATGATAAGAAGTGAAGTCTATATTTATTATGTTTCGTTTCGTTTCGTTTTAATGGCTGTGGGTACCTGAGGACTCCGATGCGCCATAATTCAAATTTGAGAGATAAAATTTGAAATTTAAAAGAATTTTAAAGTTTTTATTGGTAAAAAGGGTAGGAGAAGAAGAGTAGGGAGAGTGTATGAATTTATATTTATTATGATTGGTGTTGAAGATCAGGGTTATGGCACGTGATTGGTTTGTTGATATGACGTAATGTTTTGGCGCGAGATTGGGAAATTATTTATACACTTTGTATAAAGTAATAAGTGTTTAGCACGCTGCGCGTGCATAGTGATTACTAGTAAAAATAAAACTATAAAAATATGACATATGAAATTCTTACCAGCTATGATGTTGATTTCATTTTCAGAGTCTCTTCTCTTAATTTCACTTTTAAGAGGATAATTAAACAGTGATGAATTTATGAAGTCTTGTCTTTTAATAACAGACGAATCTTTTGAGACATGTCTGTTTTCTAAAATGTAAAATTATGTTTCTTAAATATAAAATGTAAAAATGTTTATAAAACTCTATGCACACATACCTAAAATTGGTTTCTCTTCTACTTCTGCTTGAACTAAGCATGTTTTATCATGTAATGATAATTTACTATCTGAAATAAAGAAAACTTTTTAGAATAGCTTTATTTAAAACTTTTACACAAATATCTTTCAGTATTACCTGAATCAGGTTGCATAAAACTAGAAACTCCTGTAGAATGTTCACATTGGATTGTCTCTTGAAGAATATGCTCAGCAGTTGTAAATAATTCATTTTCATCGAACTCATAATCTAAAATAAATAAGATAATAATAATAATGAAACAATTTTAAATACTAGTAGTAAAACTTTAATTGTTACCTAATTCATCAGATGGCATAAAAAAAAAATTTTCATCCCAAATAGAGTCAGGCTCCATAGTGATTAGAATTATTTTTCTAAAACAAATATATAATTTGTAAATATTATTTTTTTAGACATAATATAAGTTAATCATTTTATAAAAATATGCAGTTAATTATTTTGTAGAATCAGTAGTATTTTTAAATAAAAAAATTTTAGGTTACTTTTAAAGTTGCACACTACTTTCGTTACTATATAAGCTTACACTGCATAGGGCTTTTATGTATATACAGTCAGATATAGTAAGATATTGTTTAAAAAAAAACAAAAGAACTTATACAAAGCTTGGATCAATATAAATTGCACTCGGCAAAGTACACAAGACGAACAACATATATTTACTTCTGCGAAATACGAACAGAGATAGAGCACGATGAAATCAAACTACACAAAAAAGGAAATTCAAGTAGCATGATCCGAAATATATGTCTGCTGCTTGTTGATGATTATATGTTATTGACATGTGCGTAAACACTAACACTTTTTATTCTTTTAGTAATGCTCGTTGCGATACTTTTTCTTCCTACAGCAAAATGAAAAAACTTATTGTTGCAAGATTATTACTGCTACATTGATAATATAATATATTATGAGCGACTCTTTTAAATTTTTCAAATTCGAAGCGACGAGTGCATTTCTGAGCTAGACTTGTAATACAATAGACACGCGCTACGGTAATGATGTATTTATGTTTTGAGAATGTCAAGGCGGACGATTCCGGGAATTCAGTGAGTCTAAAAAAAACCAGTTTCACTGAATGGTGTTTTTAGTGCATTTTTGTTTTTGAACACTCGAGGCTTTTTAAAAAATGTACTCTTTTCATACAACTCAATAAATACAAGTACGTAGCTTAGAGTGATAATAAAAAATAAAATTTTTTTTGACGCCTACATATCGAATACTATTATATGAATTAATAAAAGTGTATAGATCTGCATACTATGATAATGTGACATATATAGATATCTATAGATAATACGATAAAGAACGTCAACAATGCGTTGAATTGTGATCTTAAATAAATCCGAAGAGAAAATCTCTTCGTATCAGAGAAATATAGGGCCAGAGGACTGACATCAAGACCTTTTTTCTTAGTGTATAAATCTAAAATATTCAATTAAAGAGTTTTAAACACTTGCTGTAATAAAAATTGCATGTTACTCGTCACTACAGATATTATAACAATTTAGACCGTCAAGGAAACAAATAAAACCGGATACAGTAAGCATGAAATATTTCTGGAAGTCTATTTATAACATAATAATACTAAGTCTATGCAAGTTCGCACTACGATTCACGTTGATATTTTATACAATTCATAAAATCAATAACATTGAATTTTTCAAGAAGTTTTGTTTAAAATTGTAATAAAAAAATAAAAGCTTTTTGTAAAATGATATATACATATAAAAATATAAAAGATATAAAAAAAAGTTGGCTTACAATATTTGTAGACTTGATTCAAGAAACGCACGATGCCGCGTTTTTCACCGTGAGTCTCGTGGCCTTCTTTACTTTCGTATAACTGTAAATGTAAGTTTGTCGATCTACGGCTGCAATATGGGATTGTGCATTTGACCGTGTTTGCTGCGTCACAGTTACAACATAATCTGAACAATCTAATAGGGTGCCGCACGCTTGGAACTCCGTTTCTATATCATTTGGCGGCTTAAAAATTAATCGGTAACTGTGAGGAGCTCTGCGGATCAACGTATGTGATGGTTTGCATGATTTGCTGGACCCTTGCTCGAGATGAAATTGGAAGGTATCATTCATGTAAGTTAAATTTCGTTCTGAAATCACAATGGTATACGGAACAGATTTCGAACACACTTCAAAATGTCTGTTTCAATAGTAACATGTATTTCCATATAATGTTTAGTCACAGTCATAATAGCTTTGTAATATCAACATGTAACCATCTAATCATGTACTCATTCTTTTCTAAGATATGACAAGTTACTTTTTCTTATTTATCTGTGCTTGCCGTACTGAAAAAATAAGTCACCGGATAGATTACTCTTATTTAATTACACTAAATGTGCAATTATAATCACAATATATTTACTTCAAGATGTTTTAAATATAACAGTGCAATAGTACATAATGTATCATTACATTATTTTAACTTTATCGGTTTTTGCATTGTAGACTTTGGTATTGTATGGCAATGAAAAAAGACGAGTTCAAAAGTTCGTTTTAAGTGAGTTGTCGTTCCAGAAAATTCATGTGTAATTTTGCTCAATAATATTAATAGAAAATATATAAATAATAATTGTAAATCTATCTTAATCTTTGTATTAACTTATGCTAAAAAGAATTCAATCTAGTTATTTACTTGTAAAGTGAATGATTAGACTTTAATTGATTATTCTTTCAGTTTAAAATATCGTTTGTTTAAATTAGATCAAAAATGTAATTGACACGATGACATTTTTAATTTTGCATTGCACAGTGAGAAACATTCCTTAATTACAGACGTAACGTAGAAAAGTAACGGTGGTCGTATCGCCTGTTTGTTTTATTATTTTTGTGAAAATCACCTTGCTTTTAACGTTGAAAATTGATGGACGATAATTTTACGATAGGTTCAATAGTCTTTTCTCAATTTTATTATGAAAACAAAATTGCGAGATCAAAGCTTTGATGAAATATTTGGCAAAGTATGCCTAAAATGATCGATGAAGTTGGCGAGAAAAATACGACGATCGATGGCATGCAAATGTTATCAGCTCGACACTCGTAGAAACGGGTAATTTTTTGTGTCGCTGACTTAATTTCCATCCCTGACTTTATTCTAGAATTGTCAATGTGGGTATCGTATATCTACGCATAGTATTTTAATTTCAACAATGTTATTTATCTTTTTAACTTTCTGTTTCACAAAGAACCAGAAGGTTAATATTAAAAGCACACTTACAACAGAGCTTTTTACAAAGATTGCTTGAAACAGATAGTTGTTAATAGCTCTACGGGATCTTGTGCTCAACTCACATTTTTTTTAACAAACTTGCTTCTTGATTCTAAATGATACATTTCTTTTCGTAACTTGGCAACGCTTAAGGAAAAGACAATCTATAAGTTCTCGTCCGGCTCGAAACGATCGAGCAACAACAAAAGAATTGAATTAATTCGAACACAAACAAAACGATACTCGATGATATGTTAGAACAATTTTAATTTTGCTTGCACGGTCGAACGCCCACCGTTGAGCCCTGTACGCTTAATGGTGTCCTGGTCCCGTGCATTCGCCGTAACCGATATTAACACGGGAGATATCTCACGGGAGATAGCCACACCTGTCGTGATACGGCCTGTACGACGTAGAAACAATTTGAAAAGCTATACTTTCAACAGCTATATAGGTACATTTATGAATGTCTCCATTTTTTTCAGCTTTCCATCGCAATATGGTACTCGAACAATTGACTGTGGAGTTCTTAGCAGCCGTTTTTGAATCACGTGATATACCTGTCGTCGAGTCGAGATATACCTGTGGCCACGCACAAAAACGTAACTTTGCGACCTAGTTTGTAATTCTGCTCGAAGTTGGAGGTTTTGGTTACCGTTGTATTCTGCTGTAAAACAGATTTTAAATAAACAATAGTAGATTGTATTACTCGTTGCCTAAGTTATTTTATAAAAAAAACAAGACGAACAACTTACATGACAGCTTTTTTCAGCGCGTGGTGGTCAAGCTTTACGATTATAGAAAGAGATATCGTCGCTCTATATCTCAAGGCAGCAATCGACATCAATAGTAAAATTACCACCAGCACCGCTGTTTATCTCTTCGTTTTGATTTTCGCGCGAAGCGGGCATTTCCTTTGAATTGTTCATTAATTATACAAAGACTGACCGAGTTAATCAAGTCGCTTTACTATTTCTTTTTTTAATATACAACTATATTTTGTCCTATTAAAAACACTTTGTTAGTTGAGCCAAGGAATTGTAATGAAAAACTGGTATGTTGTAAGCTCACCAACAGCAATATGAGCGGCGATTGACTTCATTCGGGGGTAATGAATCGAACGATAAATAGGATTATTTGGTCATTGTTTTTCAACTGTGGATAGATTTATACATAAGTGTGACGTGCATAAACTCGTACAAAAAATCACGCACGTTTAATATGTCTTTGATATGAAAAGCTTGGAAGGAATTTGAAGCATTGACGCTGATTTTGTTTAATATGTTGAAACATAATTCAAACTTTATTGCGTAAAATTTGGAAGTTTTCATCGTAATGACTCATCATTGTTGTGCCAAAACACCTATCAACTTCGAGCTTATCTGTTTTAGGAAATTCTCATAACAAAATAAAATCGATTCAACGTATATCAAAAAAATTTTTTAAATTCTTTAGTCATACTTTAATTATCCAAATCTTTCGTCTTGTTTAGTCTGTGCACAGTTCGCTTGTGCCGATTGAAACTATTTTTGTAAAAAGTCTGAAAAGAGCAAACATTACACTCATAATACGTTGGCTTGTCTCTCTTTGTCTGGCAGTGGAGAATATGTTGGCGAAGCGCAATCTCGTGGGTAGTCTCGAAGCGACAGTGATCGCAGTTATAAATTTTAGGGTTTTTTTTGCGATGTTCTGTTATAACGTGATGGTGAACTTGGTTGGAACTGAGAAAAATTTCCCCGCACGTTTGGCATCTGAATACCAAAGTTACCTGGCAACCAGGACACATTTCCTTCGATGATACTTCGTTGTTGATTTGCTTCCTGGACAAGACGATTTCACACTCGGGGCAGAGTAGATCAAAATTCGTAATGAAATTTTCCTCGGCATCAGAAGCAACTTCACTTGTGTTGGTCGTCAACGACAAGACTAGACAAAAGTATAAAGATAATCAAATATCATTGAACAAAAGACACGAGTTTATTATATTTACGATAAAGCAATTAGACTATTTGTTCATACTCTTTTTGTCATTCCTTCTTTTATTTATTTCTTTTATAATCATTTCCAAATCACGATCTTCCACCTCTTTCTTGTGAAACCTCGCAACGTGGCTCTTAATGTTAATCGACGTCGGCGTTTTATAAGTGCAATACAAACATTCGTAGAAAAACTTTAGTCCACAGAGTAGTTTGTGCTTTTTTAAAGCAGGTCGTTTCTTGAAATTGCGACCACATTTCGGACAATAAGGAAAACCACGATTGTTAAAGTTTACATTTGCGGATTTGGTCTCGTCGTCGTCGTAGCAATGCCTGATCGTTGTCTCATCGATGGTAGCTGCAAAAGTACCATGCTATCAAAATTTGTTCACCCCAGACCGTAAAACGCAATTCTAAAATGCGCAAAATTCTCAGCGCGAGAAGAAGTAATTGGCAAATACTATACACGCACCGTTTGCCGTGGCAGTAGCAACCGCGGAAGCGCCTTCGGCGTTTCCGATCGCACGAGCGCAAACGGCGAAAGGGGAACGATGCGCGCTCGCGCCGTTGAGCTCCTGCTCGACGGGCGCGTCGTCTTCGGCGGGCTCCGTTTTCAACGGCAGCCCAATGACCGGCAAATAGCCGTAATTGTTGTAAGCGAACTCTTCCGGCGTGTACTTCGCGTTGCCCGGTAGAACCACCAAACTGCTGTCGAGCAATACGCAATTGTTCGCGCGCTCGTCCATGTAGTACACGACCCGCGGCTGCGGCACCATGTTTACGTCGTAAGCGAGGCCAGTGTCGTTCGGATCGACGTCGTCAGCTGGCAATTCCAGCTCCTCCTCTTTTATTTGGCAAACTCGGCTGTCGTCGCCCGAAATCGAATCGTTGCTCGCCTGCAAGCGATCCAACCTTCTCGCCCGCTCGTCGTTCCTCGCCGATTTCTTGCCGCTTCTCCGATAAGCTACCCTTGGCTCTCGTGAAAGTATGTCGTGCAATATTTTCTTGGCGAGAAAGTATTTGTCGACGATCGATCTGTCCAAAACGATGCGCGCGTCGCCCACGAGCCCTGCAGACGAATTTTCGTTGACCACTTTGTTGTGCTTTTTGCCCTCTAACAAAGTTTTACGCCAAAATAATGCAATCACTCTCATTTTTTTTACGCTAACGTATTCACAAACAAACTTACGTTTGACTGACACTTCGGATTTTACTCTTTTCAGCTTTGGTCCAGTTTTGGAGGTATCATTGCCTGTAATTAAATGAAAAATCTATTCGTTATATCACCGATACTTTCGCCTGTCAGTAACTATATGTTTAGTCACCTGTCGTCATGCTTTTTCTTTTCCTCGAACGATTCATTCTTCGTTTGGTTTATGAGTATAGTGTTCACTAAGCTCCTATTTATGATTTTTCTGGAAATAAACAATCAAAGTAAAAGCATTAATTGCGCTGTCAACATTACTTACACAAACTGTATTTTCCGCCGAGTTTCCATGAAGATTCACAAGTTCAATGTGTTATTTTCATGAATTATCGAATTACTAATCGCAACAACACGTCAATCGTATTAATTCAAATTATATCCATTCTATAAACGTTAGACACAATACGATTCAAATTTAAAACACGTTACAGTGACGTTAATGAATTTTTTTAACAATGCAGATATCTCAATTATCACACGAACGATCGCTGGTAAAAAATATAATTGTTGAAAAAGCTGTTGGAATTGTTGGAAACATTTGAAAAAATTTGAGAAAACGGCATGTTATCGCGTATTATCTCAGAAATTTTTAAAAACAAATATTTTCAAAATTCCAAAAGGCTCGAGTCTAAGATTACTAAACCTAACTATAATCAGCCTGCAGCTAGTTATTTACGTATACTTACATATATAGAGCTTGGATCGTATATATGTAGAAACTTTGGGGTACCACTTTTTTCCCTTCCGGATATTCGTAATTATCTTTTGCAACGCATTCCTTTTGTAGTTTTGTTTGCAAAAAAAATGATATAGTAGAATAACAATAAATATAGCCCATCGCTACACTGCTTTAAAATCCCGCGTTGTTTATTGCGTCCTATGCACTTATTGTTGGGTTTTCGGACGTTATATTAATAGAAAATGTTTACTTCGCTTATTTCGTTGATATTAAATATTAATGTTTTTTAAATGGTAAAAGCGCATCGTGAATGATTTTATTTATTTATTTATGCGATAATTTTCGTAAAATAACAACTAATATTTATATTCAATTATTTTTACGACTAATTACGTGATTGTTCGTTTGACTTCTCCTGTGAGCATATTATCAATGTTATTTAATATTTTAAGGTGGAGTTATGAGAATCTGTACATTAAAAACTTTCATTAACATCTATTATACTATGATGCCAAACTGTGTTTTCTTTATAGTTGTTTATATAGTAACGTAAAATGCATAGATGAGTGGGCATCTATCACAATAGAACCGAAGTCTTGTGTATTGCCTATAGTCGGAAAAAATCAAAACTGAAAGGGCCAAGGCTTACGTAAGTTTGTTTACGCTTTGTGATTTTGAATAAAACATTATACGCCAACGTATCTATAGTAAAGGACGACGGAATACATTCATTGCAAATGCTCAGTTATACGCCTACTCAATAGCTTTCCTGTCCCAGGACTTTCGACGATAGAAATTACTGACACTAACAGTATTGTATAGTAATTGGTCGATTTTATAATCGAAAAAAATGACTCCCATACCGAGCCGTGCATGGAAGACATTGACAAAATTTGAGAAACTAGATGGATATTGGCTATATCAAACAGAATGAAAAATTTCATTCCGTTTGGGATTGATCGTAGTATTAGTTTCTTACATTATTCTAGTGGTAAATTTATGATTTTTATGTTTAGCCTCTAAATAGTTTCTATTTTTGGAAAATGAAAAACCAACATACATATATTTCTGTAGAATATTAGATCAGTAAGAGAATGGAATGTTAATTTTGTCATAGAAATGTCGTTATGTCAGCTATAATTGTCCTCCTTTTTATACTGTCTGAGTCTACTAACAAATAAAATACGTATCAAATTATTGCACTATAGTTATAACGAAGAGTAATATAATTAGGTGACGTTGATTACCAGTTTCAAATTTGTATTCTAGCAGCGAAACGTGATTCTAGATCAAATTGATAAAGACTTCAAGACTATAGACAATGAAAAAGACATTCGTACTTTACGTCACTATTCAAATGAAGGGTTGAATTTATCTTCAATATATATGTAAACATCACGAAAATTTCTACGACCATGAAATATATCATTGACATTTTGTTTTTATAACGTATTGCGAAAAGTAATTAATCTCTTTTAAAACATGTGTAATGGTTTTTCTTTAAATATAAAAGCGCATGTATTGCGCGCGTGCACCTTAATGTTTCACTTACAATAATATGATCCAATGAGAGTTGACCAATTAAAAAATATTTTATTGCTTAAAACACTCGAATGCTATATCTGCAACAGTCAATCGCAAGTCGAATAACAATCTACTCAATATGGTCGCGCCCTAAGTTCTATGTTCTTCTCTTTTATAAATGGATGGATGAATAAGAGGCTTTCTACATAAGGAGGAAGACGACGTCGAACGTGTACTGTGGTGAAAAAAAGATAATTAAATGAGTGAATATTGTACTAATTAAGATAACAGCAGAGCTATATGTTCCACCATACTACTTGTGTCCTACGCAATCATTGAGCGCCCAGATGTTAAACAAACAATAAGTTCTTTCTCCTTGACAATTTCGGCATACGTGTCCTTCCATTCGTTGTCATGTTATATAGAAAAATTTTCTGAATGAAGTTAAAACAAAATCAATATGTGGAGTTGAAACAAAATCAATATATGGAATTCCATGACCTAATTAGAGTAAAACTAAT
The DNA here is from genome assembly GCF_024137745.1 of Phymastichus coffea. NCBI lineage: Eukaryota > Metazoa > Arthropoda > Insecta > Hymenoptera > Eulophidae > Phymastichus > Phymastichus coffea. Next base: position 29,479 of record NW_026706909.1, on the reverse strand, counting down.
AAAAAATATATCTATATCGATGTTTACACTGACCGTGAAAGTCTATGTGCTCTTGACAGAGCCGAGGAAAGTGGACATTTCTTATACAAGTTTACCAATGTTGAATTTGTCATGAAATCAGTTTTTCGTTAGTACAAATAACGGCTATAATTATTTGTCTGCTCAAATAAACCTAATTCATATTTTTTTTTCTAATTGAGTAGGAACAGAAAATGAAAGAGCATCGTGTTATTATAATCGTATTTTATAATTGCTTTATTACGTAAGAAATATTAAGTACATATAAAGGATTGTTGGCTCACGTATATATATATGTGTGTGTGTGTGTGTGTGCGTGTGTGTGTATATATATAAATAAATCGTTGTTAATAAAAACTATGTGTCAGGCCTCATTTCGATTATCAAGGCACCGTTAGTTGATGGGAATACAATCGAAGACTAATATTTACATCGGCAACTCATCCCATTACAAAATTTCCCGTGCATTCGTGTATTTTAATAAAAATACATGTATTGCAACTGCTTCAATAACATCCTACACATATTTACAATTATACCAGGCATTCGCTCGAAAGAAAAATTTACAAGTCGGGGGTGACGCCTCTTTATTTTGACTATTCACTAAAATGTGACAGCTGAAGAGACTTACGAGTATTGCTCGTTCATTTGTGTAAAAAAATGCTTGGAACAATACTGTTAGCAAGATGAACATAGTCTCTCCTCTACTGCTCATATTTTTTTACTCGATTAGACGGAATTTCTTTCTATTTAACAAAAATACAATTTATTAAATAAACATCACGTTTTCGAAATGAAATTAATCTCTCGTGTAAAATTTTAATTTTACAATTCGCTACAGGAAATTAATTTAATCTCACGAATAAATTACACCTAAAATTTTTATGTACAGAGCGTAACAGTGGGAAATTCCGAATTAATTGATTTGTTAATAGTTAATTGTTAATCGATGCATTAGATTTTACGGAAGCTGCCTACTGTAGATAAAAAAAGTTCTGACATTCACATGAAAGAGAAATTATGCGAATTCGTTTTTTGAGGTATTTTATGATTTGCATATCATGTTCGTGAAATGGCTGAGCATAATTTTTCTTCCTTGCGCTCATTAAGTATATGACGTTTACTATAATCTAACTGGCAATGTAAGAAAAATTGAATCATGGAAGTACACATGTCAATAATTACTCCTAGTTTGACATAAATTAAACTATACACCCTCACTTCCAATGCTTTGTAAAGCATACGAAGCAAATAGAAGTCTTGGTTGCACTCAATTTGCAATCCCACAGGTACATAAAAAAGAACGCTCTAGATGACTTTTCCTCTTGCTGACTATGAAGGAAAGAACAAAATAGTTTAAATCTTTAGCGCTTTCCGCTGAACAGAAAAATAAGCTATCACTTTTTGCTTCTCTCTCAAATTTCGTTGAAATTTCATCGAAAAAAAATCATTATAACGAGACATTCTTGGTCTCGTATCATTCATTCTTTCAATGAAATGAAGAACAAAAAGGTAAATTACATATCACAAGAAAAAGAGAATTTATACAAAAAAATAGTTCCTCAGTCTATGCGAAAGTATTAGCGGTCGGATCATTACTCCGTAGTCGAGAGCACGTAGTCGGTAGATATCAAACTGGCTGGTCGATCGGCTGCAATATAGGAGGGGGCGGTGGTTCAGGCGTCGACTGGTTGCTCGTTGGTGTTGTTGTTGGTGGATGACTGGTGTTGTGGTTGAGCTGCGGTGGCCCAGCGCCGTTGTTGTTCTGGCCGTTACGAAACGAAGCCATTTCCATTGGCGATTGTTGTCCGCTCTGCGTTTAGAAACATGCGTGTTCTTTCGTTCGTTCGTTTCGCTTCTTTTGAGATCTACAGCGATAGTAGCAGAGTCTTTTCAGACCTACGTGCGTGTTGACACGGTGTTCGAATGTTTTTTTCTCGTTTTTTTTTTCAGTAGCTTGTGTGTCAAAAGCGAATAGAGCGACAGATTGTTTTTTTTTTTGTTTGCTAATGGATGGTTCGTTCGGAAACGTACAAACAATGTAATTTTATATACACTCTCGATCGATCGTTCCAACAATAATTCAACAAATTTATGTACGCAACTTGGGAAAAAACTTAATCTCGTTTGTAGAATAACCGACGAACCTCCGCAAGAGAATGAAGCTGCGACTATACAATGCAAAAACACGTATGTATAATTACTTCCAACTAGTTGGCGAGAGAAATAATGGCATAGAGGCTACATAGACTGTAGTATTAAAGTTTTGGCCAATTGGATAGAGAAACAGACAGAGCAAAAGAAAATAAAAAAGAAGAAAGAGGAAGAAAAAACAAGAGCAGAGAGAGGGAGATAAATATAAAGAGAAATAGAGAGAGAGAGAGAGAGGAGAGATAAAAATGAGAGAGAGAGAGAGAGCCGCCGCAGTGATGTTTTTCTTCAGATGGACCGTGAAAAAGCATCGATCGCAAGTTTCATTAACTGACCTTAGGCTGCATTGGGTCCTCGGTTGATTCGAGACCAGCCAGAGGATTCGACGTTATGTTTATTTTGGAATCGGTGATTCCACCGTTCATTACCCGGCCGTTCGTTATCGGCTTGCCTGAAACAGAAACTACATTAGATACCTACTTGAGTAATCAACATTCGACAGTATACAATTTCTCAACCAAAATTAATAATTACCCTGATCTTGCGAAGTCTCCCGACTCGTCTTGTGCTTCCTCCTCTTATAAGCAACACCAATGGCTGTCAGTCCGATCAAGAGAATGGCACCCCCAAGTACGCCCCCGATGATCGCGTATACATTGGAGTCACTCACACTCTCGACAGGATCGACTTTATTCTCAGCCATAACCTGTGGTATTGGCGGTTCTGTTACAGCTTTCTTTGTCTTGGCACGGACGATTTGCGAGAATTCCGAGGCGGCGGTGACCGAGAAACTTTGAACCTTGAATTCGTAGGTGGTATCCGGTTGCAGGTGTGATATAGTGATGTTATTGGCGTCTTTGCCTTCAACGGTTGTCTTGACATAGTCACCCGCTGAAGTGGATAACCGATGATATACGTAAAATCCATCAATGTCCGCTGAAGTGTTGGTATTTAGCCATAGAAGTATAACTTGGTTCTGATTAAGAGCTTCCGTGTGCGTTAATAACGGAATCGGCAAAGGATTCGTATTCAAGTCGCCTTGACGCGTCAAGTGGAAACGACTCTGCAATGCATAAAAATCATTTACGACTATCTCTCGAAACGACCGCTTTGCGGAAGATTCAACACTCACCGACATAGGACCCATAGCATTATCGTTATTCGAATAAACAGCTGCAATGCGGAATCGATAAGTGTGTTCAGGCTGCAAATCCGTCACTTCGAACGAGCGTACATGGCTCGGAATATCGCTATTGGCAGTCATCCATTTGGCTGGTTTACTGTTGGGTTTTTGGCCAAGTTCGCGATACTGTACTTTGAAGAAGAGAATCGGTAAACCATGATTCTCCGGTACCGACCACCTCACCATTACCGACACGTCGGATAATCTCGTGACGTTCGGCTGATTCGGTGGCACCATAACGTCTGAAAAATCAATAGCTTTCTCGTTAACTATCTGTAGCTTTATGACATTGTACGAAGCATTGATGATCTATTCGACTTACCATTTTTACGTTTTCCATTCTTTCCACGTCTTCTACCACCAACTCTGGTATGTTTGTGTCCATTAACAGGACCTCCGTAATCGTTTCTACCCTTGAAACTGCCATTCATGTGCTGCTTGGGATGAACCTTGAGGTAGTTGTAACCAGAGTGCGATCCATACTCGTTACTAGCAACACACTGGACGAGACCAGCGTGTTTCTTCTCCACCAGCGAAATGTAAAGCGTGGAGCCTTTGATCTCGAGATATCTATTGGGCTTCAGTGTTTCACCGTTGATCAGCCACTCGATATGAGGAGCCGGATAACCAGTCGCATTGCAAGACAGCTCAAGCTCGCCACCTTCCGGGAATGTAGATAATTTTGGCGCTCGGAGAACCATCGGGGGCTCGACGACCGTCAGAATTATGACGGACTTGACGCTACCAGCGCGATTCGTCCAGATACAGTCGTATTCACCTCTGTCCGCCGGTTGAACGTTAAATAGGTTCAAGCCGGTCGGTGAGTAGGTTGATCGAACGGGTAATGTGCTGCCCAGTTTCGACCACATAACCTGGAAGTATTGTTTATCGGTAAGACAGAAATTATCGACGCTAAATTACTTGCGACAGATGAAAAGGAAAGCGAGTCTTACTTGAGGTATGGGATAACCGACACCAAAGCATTCCAGTGTGACGTTCTTTCCACGCTGTACTTTGTACTCGTGCTGCGGTTGCCTTATGAAATAGGGGGTCTGATCGGACGCATTTTTCTCAACCATCAGCACGGTCTTGTAATTGCTAGTGTAAGTCTCAGAGGTTATGTAGTTGTTCACTTGACAGTGATAACTACCCGAGTCGGAGGACTTCGCCCTTTCGATCAGCATAATCTTGCTACCGGTGAGACTAGCGTTCTGGATCGGACTTCCATCCTTGAAGAACTGAATGACTGCTTCGGGTACGGACGCGGGCACTGGACATGTTATCGGCACGTTATTACCTGCGGCTACGCGAAGGTACACGTTGCCCTTGTCCATAAACTTTTCTAGGCGGGCTTGCGTAAGTCGCGCCGAGTCTGACGCTAAACCACTAGTGCCTGTAAATGCGTAAATAATGTGCCGTTAGCGCTTTTAAGAGCGCTGCTGAAATGTCGGTAAAGAAGATTAATTACCGTAGAAAGCCACGCATCGGTAGTCACCAGCCTTGGACTCATTGTCGAAGTCGACAACAATCTTGGAGGTTTTACCGCCGCTAGCGTTAGACTCCAGGAGTATCCAATCGTTCGAGCCAAGAGGCTTGTGCTTCCAGGCGAACTTCTCGGCTGCGAGATTAAGGCTACATTCGAATATCACCTCGTCTCCCAATGGTGCTGTGAATGGTTGGGGATGCCTCGTGAATACCATTCCCGGCTCTGACTTCTGGCCTGTTTTGCCGACGGAAAACGTGAAAATTAATATTATGATAGCTGTATTTTCTTTTCGAAGACTAGGCGCTATATCATTCGTACTCTTCTTGTGAATACTAAAAAGCTAAATTTCACTAAAAAAATGACGAAATATTAATACTTGTAAAATATATAATCCACTCGTTCTTCAAAATTACTCGGGGAAGAATACCCGACACCACCGGCTCGGTTATTCACAAAAAGGTCACATTTGAACGATCACGAGGAAATCGAGAAAAATGTCATCAACATTGTATCCCCACGGGCTCCTGTAGCTCAGCCGTCCCCTTGACACGCCGAAACGAAAAAAGAGAATTCCAATAAAGTAGCGCGGCGCATAAAGTAGGTACAGCTCGCAAATCGGAATGATCCGAAAAGCGACGATCGTCGTCGTAGAAAGGAGTGGAATGAATCCCGGTGAAAGCGCGGAAGTCAAGACGAAAGTAGAAAAGAAAAGAAAAGAAAAGAAAAAAAAAGAAGATAACTCACCAGAAGCGCAGCATCCGAGAGCGCAGAGCAATACTGCAGTAGCGAAGCCGCAGCACAAAGTTGACACCGTGCTCATCTTGACTCATTCTGCAAAAGAGAAGAGCAAAAGCAAGTGAGATACGGGCGTTGCGCGGGACAGAGTAGGCGCCGATTTGCGCTCTGATTTATCTGCCGGTATTTCGTCCCCTTTTGTTCCTGCGTTCGCGCGTACGCGCAGCCGGCGGCGGTGAAGCGGCCTAAAATTAACAGGCCGCGAGGAGGCTATTACGTTCAGTGACGACACGCGCCGCGCCGTGGAAATAGATCGCGGCCTCGGCAGCGCGCGTCCGCCGAGGCTAGTTTTGAATTTCCCGCCTCTGCGTCGTCGAGGCGAACGGGGCGCGTGTATCGCTTACGAGCCGGAACGGGGGGCCGCCGGAGGTATGACAAAGCGAGCCGGCGCGCGTCAATGAAACAATCCGAGCGAGGCCGCAATTTGCCGAGCCGCGCCGCGCCGCGCACGGCAGGAAGCGCGCTGCTCGGCCGCGCCGGCGAAAGTACGAGCCCGAGGTGTATCATTGAAAGCCCACGCGTGATTTTGGCCGACGCCGAGTGCCGCTCGAAAATGTTCCTAATTGCAGCCGAGGAGGCCCCGCGCGACCTCGCTGCGGCTATCATAATCTCTCGTAGGCGAACAACCTTACGACCATGTATGGCGAGGCGACCGCGTGTCGATCGCACACCCACTTCTTTCACAAGCGAGAGCGAGAAAATTATGAATGGAGCGTGCGTAGTAAGAGCAGGGAGGGGGGCGGAGAAGGCTACGCGAGAAAGTTTTTTTTCTGAGCGAGATTGGAGTCGGCAGCACACAGCACACAACTCGCATGAAAAACGTCGAATCGGACGTTCGGTCGATCATAACGGATTAATACTCTCTCTCTCTCTCTCTCTCTCTCTCTCTCTCTCTCTCTCTCTCTCGCGCCGTTCGTTGGAAAATGGCACGCGACTGTGGCGTTTCGCTCGCTCGCGTAGCGCGTGGGTGCAGAGTTCATAGAAGGAGAGAGAGAGAGAGAGGCACGCGCCTACGCGTCGCTCGCGATGCACTCCACTTGGTGCGTCGCGCACAGGCACCACCTGAGGATTATGCGCGCCGACTCGCGTGTACTCTCGTTGAAAGGCGATACTTTTTTGGACGAGCGACGCGTGCCGTTGAAAATATTGAAAATATTATTGAAAATATAAATTGAAAATCGGCACTGCAGTGTTGCGTTACCGTCTTTTTCTTTTACCCCTTTCGATAAGTCGCTCCGTTGCTGAACGCGAATTGATTGTGTTAGTCGTATTTTAATGTCTCCAGAGTATGATTCTTAATGGCCGTACAACTCGCTTAGACCATACTTGAAACCAGCGGCGATGGCTCGAAAATACGCAACGAGTGAGCACAAAGAGTCGATCTTTCAACTCACTCGCCGTGGATTAATTATGGAGTCTTTAATATTGATTTTCTGTCAGTTTTTTCGGTAGTTTGAGTTAAAAAAAAGAGAAATTGGATAATTAAAAAGTTGTAGCAATTTATATGTAAATTCGCATATTTGATGTCAGCCATCACTGGAATGCACAAAAATTTTTCTCACGATGCAGTATACAACAAGGATGACTCTATCCGATGAATATTTTCAAGTTATAAACATATCTGAAGAAAAGAATAGGAAACCCCAAAGTCATCCATATCAATTCTCGCCTGCGTGATACACAGTCGATAAACAACGCAGCGAAACCATTTCATGAAAGCGCGCAACGCATCTATGATTTACAGCCTCGACGCAGTGTACTATTTCCGCGAGTCATTCGTCAACGACAAGGCTCTCGCCGAGCGAAACAAAAAAAAAAAAACAAATTAAATAATAAAGGGTAGGCCATAGGAGGGCAGAGTATAGAAAAGAAGTCTGACCCCCCTCGGCGGCGAGAACCCATCAGGAGAACAAGTTAACGCGCATAATGCTAATCCGCGTCTCCGGGCGCTGTTGGCTGTTAGTCAGGTGTAGAAGGGCGCAGCGACGCGCGGCCGCGTGGCGGCAACGTAGCATTACGCGCCGTTGGGCGAATAAGACGCGCGCTGCAGAAGGAGGGGGCCCTCGCTCGCTCTAATAAGGGCCTCGGAGGCGCGATCTCGAATTATGTATATTGCTCCGTGTAGCCCTCCAAGTGAACAGCGCACGTCCGTATGAGTTAGGCATCGAGGCGCGCGAGCCCACTCGCTCTCTCGCTCTCTCTCTCTCTCTCTCTCTCTCGCTCGTTGGATGCGCCTTTCAATATGAGATTTTCGCTTCGGAGAAAATTGATACTTGCTCGCGCGAGAGGCTCTCGACGTTGTATTTTACGTTTTTTCCGGTTTTCTTTTCTTCTTCTTTCTTTTTCTTGCTGTAATTGCGTATGCGTGCGGATGAAGTGACTTTGTCGGTAACACAGGAAGTTATTTAGCTCGTCCGTGCGTGCTAAATGTTATTTTAAGCGAGGTTTATCTTAACAACCACTGATTACGAGAAAAATGTCCGGATCGATATTCTTCTGGACAATTGAACACATTAAAAGACAGTAAAAGTGGCACATTACGACAATTGATGCTGACCGTTAAGGACACATACAAATGGTATCAAGAAGAAATAAATAACGCGTTATATTCTATCCTTAAAAACGCGCTGGACACGCAAAGCAGCGCGCGTATAGGTTTGGTGTATTTCCGAGAAGCTCGTAAATTAGCAAACTAAATCGCTCGTCAATCGTCGGTAAAACAGAGGCTGCCGCCAGGAGTTCGCACGAAAAACGCCACAGTCTGTGTCAAAGGAGGCGTTCCCGTTCGCGAGGATTCGAAACACGTCGTTAATCGTTTCTACGGGCTGGTTTAGACTCTCTCGGAGAGAGAAAGAGAGAGAGAGAGAGAGAGAAACGAAAGAAGAACGAAAAGAGATAAAGAAAAAACCGAAACGCGAGAAATCGAAGCCGGACCTTTTGCCGTCGGCCGAAAATAAAAGAAATAGCGGCCGGACTGCAGCTCTCCTCTCTCGCGCGCACACGAGATTATGTTTATTGAACGCGAGCGAGAGATCGATTTCCCTCGTTCTTGACGGCGATGGAAGCTCGCGTCGAAAAATGTTCGGTCGTCAGCGCGACTTTGGCGTATTGGCGCGCGCGCGCGCGCGCGAGCGACGAAACCCATCAAGTTATGCATGCGCAACCGCCGTGGCTCCTTCCTCCTTTCGCACGCGGACTTTACGTGACGCGCGTCGAGAGAAGCGCCATAATTCATCGTCGCGGAGAGTTCTGGTTTCTCGTCTCATTTGCATCTTCGTTATTTTTCCGTCGCGTGCATCGGCGCGGAGGTAAAGAGGCTCTCTCTCGCGAGGGCGCGCGTACGCGACGAGTCAATTATCGAGGCGCGAGTGAAACGAGCGCTGCGCCAAATCGGAGCTGGCGGCGCGTGCAGGCGGAATCCACCTCGCGGCCGCGAGGCAGGCCATCGATTATCGCGCACGCGCGGCTTCGCGAGATTAGAGCCGACATATCGAGACCAGCGCTCGTCTCCTTTCGAATGCAAATCCCCCATTACGCATGCGACACATAAATTTTAGCGCTGCTTCGCGGCGGACGATCGAGTCTCACGTGGCTAAATATCCGCCGCTCGTAAAATTGATTATTCATGAGCTTACACTCCGGAGCGGTCGAGACCGCGGTTCGTTATTTCTCATTGACTCGAGCTACCTTTGAGGTTATGATGAGAAATCGCGGTTGAACATGGAAGATCCGCTCGCAACATGGCGTCCCCGGATAAGATCTTATCTGGCGCGAGCGAGACGGGCTATAATTCAGACGACTGCAGTGGCGGACACGAAGAAACAAAATAAGACTCTCTTGGACGCATCGCGAGATTAAGCGCCGCTAACCTAAAATGCTCTCCCTCTCCGCGCTAGGAACGACGGACGCGCGTTCAGAGACAAAAAAAAGGAAGCGACAAGACGCACGAGCGAATAAAGGACGAGCTATGCGCGCGCGCGCGAGAGAAAGAGAGAGAACGTATAGCTTCGCGTCGAGGAAAGAGGAAAAAAAGGGGCAGGAACTCGTTTCTGAAATCGCGCGCGCGCGCGCTCGCGAGAGAGAGAGAGAAAGAGAGAAAGGGAGAGCGGCAGGCGATAAAAATCAACAGGTGGGAAGTTCGACAAGTCGCGCGCGCGCGCACCCCGGCATTTGTTGTTCGTGGCGCGCTCGCGTACAGCGCGAAACGCCACGGGCTCGCGCAACAGGTGAACGCGGTCAGCTTCCAAACGCTCTCGGCGCGTCCCCCTCTCTCGCCCAACCCGACGCGACGCTCATTTTCAGAAGGTGCGCGAGAATGTCGGCGAGCGCGCTCGAATCGAAGAAGAGCGTCGGCTGCTAAAAACTCTCTCGTTCTGGTTTTCGCGATTAAAGGATTAACGCGACGGCAGCGAGAGAGAGAGAGAGAGAGAGAGAGACAGACAGAACAGGGTTGGGTTGGGTTGCCAGCGAAAATAAAGAAGTGAAATTCCACGAGAGCTGCATGGCGACTGTCAACTCTCTCAGCGGAGAGCGAGAGAGAGAGAGAGAGAGAGGGCCGTTGCTCCCGTTTTCGACGGCGGAGAGAAAGGACGACGAAGGCAGATTCTGCTTCCTCTTCTTTCTCTCTCTCTCTCTCTCTCTCTCTGCGTCGAGATGCAAGCGCGCGCCAAGCGATCTTGCGGTCTCCGAGCCGTTTTACACACGCGCTATCTATCGAAGGGCTTTTTATACAGCGCGGAGACGGTCACCGAAGAACTTTCGGCTTCTGCGCGCGGCTCGCCCGAGGAATTTAATCTTGCGGTCGACGCTGACTTTTCGGACCGCGAGAACTATCTTGGGTTTCACCGCCAGAAGCCTCCGTACCGCACTGATATGTAATTGCCGTAAATGAGACACTCGCGCGCGTACGAGTGCGATGCGCGTCGTGTACACGCTCGCGCTCGCCGTCTGCGTTGCGTTTCTTTCCTTTCTTCTTTTTCGATTAAAATATAAATACGCACGCGCTTAATCCGGAATTGGCAATTCCGCCGCAAGAGAGAGAAAGAGAGAGAAAGAGAGAGAGAGAGAGAGAGAGAGAGAGAGAGAGAGAGAGAGAGAGAGAGAGAAAGGAGGCGCTTCTCGGAACGGCATTATTTCGACCGAAAAATGCTCGAGCACGAGAAATGTTCCTCGCGAGCGAGCGAAACAAAAAGATGCGTGCGAGAAGGAGGAGGCTGCGAATCGGCGGCTCCGATCGAAGAATGACGAAGGAGGGGACGAGAGAGAGAGTAAAGCGGGTTGACCTTCCGCATAATGTAGGCTGGGCTGTTGCGCGAGAGGCCTGTGACTCTCACGCGAGTTGGCGAGCTCCGGAGAACAATCAGGCGTGCGACTTCGCGCAATGACGCTCGAACCTCCGTCTCTCTTGCGAGGGCCGAGGGACACTTTTATCCCGCGCGAAGCGGAACCGGCGAACTAGTTTTGTCGAGCGCGTGAGAAATGGGTGGGCGGCGGGGGGAAGTGGCCGGAGAAAAACAGTCTCGTTCCCGCGCGCCCTCTTTCGCCGCGAGGGTGAGCACGCGCGTTTCCGAGGATGACCGCTCGGCCGCTCCGTTTCACGACAATCGGTTCGGAGTGGAATTGGGGGCTGCGGCTGCGTGCCAATTCGCCCGACGTAATCGCGGCTAGACGCGCGACGACGGCACCACGTAGGAAAATCCACTTCCGACAGAGAGAAAGAGGGAGGCGGGGCATGTACGCAAGCATGACGCAACGACGTGCGTCAATAACGCATAGCCGTCTACCTCTCGCGCATCGATTGCGCATTGTTAAAAGAGAAAAAAAAAAAAAAAAAAAAAACAGCCACCTACGCAGGACGAAGATAACGGCGCAAAAGTAACGATCGAGCGCGAAGCGGGGGAGGTGGCGACGATTTGAAACCCGAGGCGCGCTTTGGCTGCTTCCCCCTACTCGCGCGCAATTCGGGGCGCCGCGTCGCGATTCTTTTTTTCACCTGGCGGATGATTTGGTTCCGGCGAGCGATTCCTGTCTGTCCTTAGCGCTCTCGCGGATAAGCGTTTCGACGATTCCTCGCAGAGGGTAATTCGAGGCCCCCCCTCCCCTGCCCCTCCCTTCGGTTTTGCTCACGGGCAAGATATTTTATTGCCCTCGCGGTAAAAGCCAGAGAGGCAATTTCGAGACGAGAAAAGAAACGTCCCATTGAAGTTTCCGCGAGGTGGAATTGGTTTGCCGAGGCAGAAGCACACCCGCGTGCGACCGGCCGAACGCTCGATCGAGAAACTTCGCGTCAACGCAAGATAATCCATGGATGACCGGAGGTGCACACGGCGCTCGGAGCGCAGTCATTCTCACGGATAAAAGAAGCGTAGACGCAGCAGCGAACACAATGCGAGCGCCACCATTATGATAAACATCTGTCAATTCAATAGTAAATAAAAGAAATCTATACACGCAACGCTGGCGTGGCACTTAAATCATCTCCATGATAATCGGAGAAATCCGAATTATGTAGCCGTGTCGTAAGAGAAACGAGAAGTGTGTGGTCTATCCAGGCATATATCTCGGCGACTCTTCCCCGAAATCAAACACCCATGGAAAAGTCGTCGCGCGCGTGTGGCCCCGTCGTAAAAAGAGACACAGGGAGGTCCCCTCTTGTACCGATCTACGGAAGCTGCGAGCTGTTAAAAGTCCTTTTCCGTGCTCGAGTTTCGCTCGTAGTATCTTGCACGTCGAATCGCAGGCACGTCGCCGCTTCTTATCTCCGCCTCTGTTCTTTGCCATTCGTAGGCGACAAGTAGCTTCATTATGGAGAAATTCCTCTTTTTTTTATCGGGATGCTGCGCAATTTATTGATTAGATTAGTGACTTTTTTTGGGAGCGATGTTTCTCTTGATAATTACGCTCGGATGACGTTAACGTACGTTGAATTGAACGTGTTTTTCTTTTTTGCGAAAAAGAAAAAAATAAGAACGGATCTATCGGTTTTTATGGGTTTTTATGGGTTTGTTGGATTTCACAGCGATAAAGCGCAGACCTCTTACAAACGCGTTGAAGGTTTGTATAGAATTCTAAAGAAGCGGAAAATTATCCATCATTGATCTCACGTCATCGATATTTTCCAAACCGATCGTGTAATTATCAAAACGACACTTGCCATACATGTACCCATTGTAATTCACCGCGAAACCTGAAACCATTATCAACTCTCTATCTCATAAAACGATATCCATACAATGATTGTTTTGCGTTTCCACACTTTTCCCTCGTTCATCGCACCGAGCAAAAAAAAGAAAAAGAAAAAAGACAAAAAACTCTGCCTCTCACGACTCTTTTCTCCATCAAAGGCACGCACATCGCGGGTGTAAAGTTTCTTGTCTTCTTTCTTCTTATTTCCTCTCTCATTCGTATGTGCGAGCGGCGAAGAACTGATAAGATTATACCCGCGTGCCAACGAAGGGAAGAAGCTTAAACATTCGTCCAGAGCGGATAAGACACCAAATTCTATATATATATGACTCCGCTCTCGAATTGAGTCTTTTTCCTGTGATGCGTGTTTTACATTGGTATATTCAATATTGGATTACGATAGACTTCTTGGTAGATAAAAAAAAATGATTATGCGAACGAATGTGAGATGTGGAGTATGTGAATTTTCTTAGTAGAAAATTCAACGACCTTTTTTTACATTTAATTTCTTGGTCGTTAAGTTAAGCATTTGGCGTTTTGAATGATATTTGCAAAGGTATTTATTTGATCTTTATTTTGGATAATGATCACATCAAAAAAAGTGATATATCTTGAAAAGATTGTGTAACGATAAATGACATGTAATTCACTAAAAATGTTACGTCGTTCAATAGACAGTTAAGGAATAAATATTTGATTACTCTTCTATTTCAAAATTTTAATGTATACTATAAAAAATCACGACATTATAGTGAAGATTAATAGCATTTATGTATGCCGCACACAATAATGCAAATTTTAGCAACCGTTTTGGATAATGTTTTAAAATATTATTATGATAAATATTAGAACTTGTTTTTAACTTGCCATAATTTTTTAGGTATAAATTGAAGAAAAAAAAATATATATTTAGCGAATCTTCTAAAAATCTTTAAAAAACCTTTTAAAGAGAATTCAATATTAATTTAACGTAAAATGTAATTTCTTTGCGTATTTGAGGCGATAAATATTCAAAGAATCTTTAATAAATCTTTTAAAAATCTTCCAGATTTTCTATATCATAAAGTGTAACGTTTAAAAGTATATATAATTAAATGTGTTGTATACATAATTACAAAATGTTCTTTGCATAATTGAAGCATGCACATGAAACAAATCTTCCATAACTCTTTAATAAACGTTACTAAAATTAAGTTTGTATACAAAAAAGAATTTCACAAAACCATTTTTAAACGAAAAGCGTGCAGTTTTCGCAAAAACAACGCATTAACAATACAATTGTTTTCCAACAAATTTCTCAGGAGAGAAGAAAAAAAAAAATCAGAACCAAAGAAGAAAGCGACAAGCAAGTACGACGGAAGTCTTCAAGCATCTCTCTCGTTGACACGGAGTTCCGATTTAAATCAGTCGCGGCGATAAAAAAACGGAAATCCGTGAGCTATCATCGGAGCACGATCTATAAGAGAAAGATGCGCATCGCATATGTAATTTATCGCATCGCCAAGCGAACGTAAGGCATATAAGCAAAAGCCAAATCGACTAGAAACTTTATCGTTTCACGTCACGTTATACCCATTTCCAGAAGGTCATGTCCGGCCGCATCAAGTTTCTCTCTCTTTTTTAAGGGGAGACACGGCACAACCAATAATCGATACACACAGATATCGGTAACACGCTTTCGACCTAAGCAAACTTCTCGCTACGGCTGCCGTGCCTTGTATATACCAAATTAAGTGTTTTCTCGGCAAACACGATAATCCCTAATCTGTATTTTTTTTCGGAGGGGAGACCAATAGGTTGTTTACTTAACTTTGTTAACTTGACAATCTACATAGCCGGTACGAGAAGAAATTTGTTGTGTTTATTCCTGCATCGAAAGTTTGTTTGTATGCGACGGATATTAATCTCCGAGAGAAGTCGTTGGTGTGATTTGTCGGCTAAGAATCGAATGTCTCCGATGACAAATTTAACTACCTGAAAATATTATCGCGGACGCAACTTGTCGTGCTCTGTCGAGAAATAGAACAATGAAGATAGAATTACGCGCACGTGAGCGCAAGTCGCCGTGAAGTTTGTCTCATCATTCAAAAAAAAAAAAACAATTATAAGTCCACACAATGAACCGTCAAACGCGAACCCGCATGCGAGAAACCCCCAAGTATACGCAAAACGAAAAAAAAAAAAAAACGCGCATTGAAGTAAAACGCTTCAAGAACAAGTGCAAACGTCTCGGCGGAATCTCGTCTTCATTCTTACGCGGACAAAAAGTGTATCCTACGGGTGACATTTTTTGGTGCGCATTCTTTTGCGCCGCCCCCCCCCCCCCCCGCGGCTTAGCGAAGAATGGTGGACCCCCGCAATTTCCGACGTATCTCCACGAGCGACAAATGACAATTGTCATCTCTTTTTTTTTATTTTTTTTTATTGAGTTTCTACTGTTGCGGCAATATTTACGGGACGTGCAGCAGAAGCAGTTTCTTCCCCGAAACGTGAACGGAAATAAATGTCGGAGAGAGAAGGCCGAAAGGCGGAGCGCGCGAAAAAAAAGTGCGCACCCAGGAGAGAAAAGAGAGAGGAGTAAAAATCGTCGTCCCTTTTGTATTGCGCGCGCAGTGCAAAAAGGTACTTATTCTTTGTTAGAAAGAGGTGTTATTAATATTGCCCGTCGCCGCCGACGCCGCGGACAAACACAATTCGTGAGAACAGATTTTTATTGGGTGTAAAGGTGGAAATGAGCTGTAGAAATTAACCGTCCGCGGCGGGTGGCGAATTATTATTTTTAACTGGAAATTACTTGTGTTTTTACGAGTGTATTTTTCTTTTTTTTTCTTTGGCAGGGAAAACCGAGAGCATTCTTTTTGAGAAGCTTAAAATATAGTTATGAAGGCTATTTTACGATCGCAAAAGGCGCACTTGACAAGCTTAATGGACTTTGAGAAGCACGTCGTGTCAACGACATGTTAGTGTGCGTTAAAGATGTTTCATTAAGTGTGAAAATGCCTGATTGAAAAAGTCTACGAATACAATTTGCTTTCGGAAAGCAAATACAATTTAACGCGAGTAAAGTGGCAGTAAAGATCGTACGACGTATCCTAATGCACTTTAACAGATCAAATAATGAGAATCCTTCTAGCTCGTAATCGCGCGGAACGTGTAAAAGCCCAAAGTACCATCAAAAACCCAATAACCAAGCGCGCGCGTACTTTGATCATCAAAGGAGATGATGTTTTAGCGAAATAACGACGCGCGTAAAAAAGTCATAATAATCGCTCTAAAACACCTCGTTTCACTCACCTTCGCCAACTTTTCTGTTGTATACATTCGCGATCCTTGTCCGGTAACTAAAATCATCCCCCTCGCGTACCTTTTAAAAAAAGGTTAAGTTCCCATGCACGTAGGCTGCAAACTGTAAACCGTTATACTAAATGTAAAATTTCAAAAATAGGTGCTTCGAAGTCACAGTTGCGTGCAGCTAGACCACTTTGGATTTGAAAGTAGTCTCCAGGCACCGTGCAGCCTACTCGCATGTGTTTCGCTTGATATATATGTGCAATTCTTAACGAAGCAATAAAATCAAATTGATCACGCGAGAGCGTCGTAAAAATGCAACGGGCGCCCGTCATCCATCAGGTCTCGTGCAAAAAGCGTTATAAAAGGACGTTTCACGCAGGTGCTAGTCAGAGGCGAAATAAAAATAAAATCGAACGCGGGCGGGCGCGTATACTAAGGGTTCGCCGCCGAGCGCCGTTATTATTTTTAGGACGAGACGCCCCAAGTTGTTCTCCGCAAACATTTGCAAAGAGAAGAAAAATAATAAGAAAAAGAAAAAATGCAGAGAAGTAGGTAAGTGACAAGCACAAGCGCAAACACGTACGGATGCACAAGAGTTCTTTGCGCGCGACCCTAACCTCCTCGAGTGGTTTGCTGGTTTGTGTGCGAGGAAGGCACCAGAGGTGGTAGGAAAATAGGCGGAGAAAAAAAAAAGGGAGAAACAATAAACGTCGCCCCGCGCGCGAGCAACGTTCTTCGGCTCGATTAACTCGCGAGGATGAGAAATATACGCGTACTCGCGCCTGGCGCCAAAATTCAAAAATTCACTTGTCCGTCGAACGGCGAATAAACAAAGTATGCGCGTGGCGCGCGACTTACCCTTTGACGCACGATAAATCCAGGAATAAGTGTCACGCATGGTCCAAAAGTCGATTCGCTATCGGTCCATTTTTCAATTTCTCACTGTTCCTGTCGCAGCGACAACGGCGAAGTAAAGAGCGTCGAGCTTGGCGTCCGGCGAAACACTGTGGAATGCAGACCGACGAGTTTTCGAGCCGCAGCAGCGTGCGGCGACGGCGGCGGCCGAAGACGAAGAGAGGGGAAGCATATAGTGCTCTTTCTCTCTTGGCGACTCTTGCTGTGTACATGTGTGGGTACACCTTCCTTCGCGAAAGAGAGAGAGAAAGAGAGAGAGAGAGAGAGAGAAAGCTGTGGCAATTGGATGTGCTGCTTTGGCTCCTCTCCTCTGCTGCTGCTGTTTCTGCTCTTCGTCGCTCTCACAGTGTACAGGGCCGTATTGCCAATGGGCCTCATCGCTCTGATGGTGGGGGTTGAGAGTCTCTCTCTCTCCGTCTCTTCGTCTTCTCCTTTTTTACCAAAGGGACAGATTTTTATTGCTGCTTTTTTCCGAAATTTTCATGGTCGATTTAGAGCGCTTTGTGCCAAACGGGTGCTCTCTCACTTTTGTCGTTCATCTGAGTGTAAGTATCTGATGATCTTGTTATATACCTGCTGAGAGATTGCATCTAATGAATAGTTTTTTCGGGAATAAATGTATCAAACTACAACGGAAAAAGCCTATTTTTAGGTAATGCACACTCAAGTGGGCATAAAAGATCCGATAATAAATCATTGCAAGTTCGATGGACTTGTCACACTTTTATCGGTTGGCACAGTGTGTTAAATAAATATTTTTCACGACGAATAAAAGACACAAAGATTGACTGAACCGAACCTGAAAAATACGATTACGAGGTTTGTCATGTTTGGTAGTTGTGCGATTCATCAGTTTCACGCTGAAGTCTCATAAATTATTCAATCCCTACTTCATATATTGATAAGCCACTTGGATTAATATTAATATTTTCGAAGAACAAAATTTAAATTAAATTGGCCGTCGTCATGCAAACAGTGTTTTCGACGCTCTGCTTTAAAAACGAAAGCGCGGACAAAATAGGGATGATGTTTTGAGTTTGCTTTACAACACGTGTCGAAAAGAGAGAAGATGCGACGTAGCGGCCGTCCCTGCAGTTTCTCTCCTCGAGTGCATCGTCGTCAAAACGAAACGAAGGTGGAAGGGTCTATCTCTCTCGGCGAGCGAGCAGAGTATAGCAGCTTGCGGGAAAGAGAGAGAGAGAGAGGAAGAAGTATAAGGAAGAAGGAAGGGAAGCGCATACACCTTCGCCAGTTTCTTCGAGTTGCGCTTTCTCTCTCTCTCTCTCTCTCTCTCTCTCTTTCTCTCTCTTTGGTATAGTTTTGTCGTTCGCACGGCGTCGAGGGAGCGAAAAAAAAGTTGCACGTACATATATATACACAAAGAAAATTTATGGGATTCTCATTTGGGAATGGAAAAATCTAGAGCGAACACGAAGGCCTTTTGTATGGCTAAACACCTACGCTTCCTTTTATACCTGCGCGCGCTCCTCGCTTTTCCTTAATTTTCCACATCATTAGTCGCAGGTATGCGTTGCCTTCTTTGGTGCTTGATCTTGCTGCGGACCGAGTAGAGCGAGAGAGAAAGAGAAAGAGCGGCGTGTTTCGATGATCGTTTTTCAATTTTTCTCTCGCGCGCGACGGCTCTATTACTTAATTGAGAGAACGAATTTTATGATTTCGTTGGCGTTGAGATCTTTACTGCGAGTTTTCATGATGGTAATTTTATAGTGAAGGTAATTTGTTTATTTATGTTTTTGCAAGATTAGCGTTTGACTTTGCCGGGATAATATTTTTATATTACGTTTGATTATGACAAACATCAAAGCTTCTACTCAATTAGTTGTATATTTTGCTTGTAAGTTTATGGGATAAATGTTGAACCAATCTTTAATGAATGTTTTAAAGGCCTTTCCAAAGAATTCAACATTTTTTCATATTAAATGCGGCTAATTGCAGTATTCCCCTACACGTTTGAAGCGATAAAGATCCAATTAATCTTTAATCAATCTTTCGTAAATCTTCCAGAAGGATTCATGATTTTTCTCTGTAATGCATGTAATTACAAAATTTAGAACATTTTAAGCGATGTGAAATATTTTTAAAACTTTCTTCGACGCAATTAAGGCGATAAAAATTCGATAAATTTTAGCTAAATCGTTCTGAAGAATTGAAACCAAAAAATAAACAAGAATTTTTGAAGACTTTTTGTACTTATTAAAGATGATAAAGATTAAATTAACTCCGATAAATCTTTCAAAAAAAAATTCAATATTGTTCCGTAAAGTGCGTGAAATTGGACCGTTTAAAACAATACGAAACATCCAAGAATTTTCCGTGACGTAACGTTCAACCTCATTATACACCACGGTGAAAGAAGTCACTTAACTGTTGGTCCCTTTTTGGGGCGGTTCGTCGCTCGCCCTCAATTTTCACGCTCACGACAAACACAAGTGTGTATTTGAGAAGCGAGTGTGGAACGCACATATACATGCACTTGAATTAGTGGATTGTTTTCTTGGCAAAAGACTTACACGAGCTTTTAAATGCATTTGTGCGTGTTATTTCTTTTTCTTTGTTCTTCTGTGTTGTTTGAAGTTCAAATTTGCACTTTCGCGCCAAGAAAAGCATGATACCGAAACCCCCGCTTTTTCTTGTAAGAAGACGCATTTTTGCTTAAAATGAAATTGAGACTGTTGGCAGGCTAATTAAACATTTTACTTCGTGTTAATTTTTTCATTGTTTGGAATCATGAATAGTTTGTTGATTTATTCGGCAAAAATTACGAACAATTCGTTAAATTATAGTTTTTAAATCAATCCGAGTAATGCCTTTGTTTTTCTTCTATTTTCGTGAAAGCTTGAAAAGAATTCAGCAAAGAATGTAATTTTAGATTTTTATTGGGTAAAATTTTGTCGTGGTTACAGCCTAAAATATTATTATATATACTTAAATTATATAAGCAAGGCCACAAACTTAACAAACATTTTACATTGATTGTTTTTTTTCAAATCAATAATAATAGTAATTATAGTACTTATGATGATATAATATTGTAAGAATAAAATCATCACTATGAGGATAGTGATAATAATGATGTATAGTTATAATTATAATAATTGGTATCTGAATTTTGGATACTTGAAGTCGCGAAACCTTAACCTTTCAAACGTCAACAATCATCAACAACATTACATTATCCAAAAAAATGGCAATAAAAACATAAAAGGAAACTATATAACCAATCGCCGCAACAACGAACGGATCATCGCGTCGGAGCTTACAGTAGTATATATATAGAAAGTGTATACGACCCGTGGAAAACAATCATATACAAATCACATTCTCGAGTTATGTACAGACATAATCGTTCATCTCAACACCTCAAGCGTCGTTGACATTGAATTGATAAAGTACAAGAAACATTCATATATAATATATTTTCCTTAGGAAGTGTGTTAAACAGGAGACTCTACGTCTTCAACAGAAACTTTGTTATCTTTTTGGCACAAATTTAAAAACATAGCGGAAGCAATCCTTGGTGACACAGGGATATAATTTGTAAAGTTGTGTGTTTATATATTAAAGTTGACTATCTGATGGCGCCTATATTATACCTGAATGAACGTCGCGGGCTTTTGTTCAGTGTGTTTTCTTTTTTTGATTGTTTTTTTTTTTATAAAAACAAGCCTCGTGATGGTACGCATAATTAACTTTATGTCTTTGATTGTCCGTGCAAGCTACTCTGACAATAATTTCGGTGTTGAATTCATTTTCGAAAATGCGCGTATCGTTTATCCAGGTATTATTTTCTTTTTATAACTGTTATATCAGTGTCGTAAAATATTTATCAAAGGTTGTATCAAGATTGGATTAAGTTTTCAAAGGATAATTTATTTATGCGAGATATGTTCTAAAGATGTATATCATAATATAAATCTAGTGGTATTGTTCACATTTGAATTGACACTTTTGTAATTGTACGATATACATCCTTCCGTTTTCTTCTATCAATCATTATGAAATCCGAAGTTCACGAACAAAAGAAAAAAAAACTAGTACAAGAATAAATGACGAGCGCAAAATATTCAACCACCTTTCCTGTCATAGAAGTGTAGGTGATGCGACATACATAAAATACATACATTGGACTTTTTGCACTTAAAAATATCATGTACGTCAGGTGAGGCTCTTTCATACGTCAATATGACATTTTTACACCTATATTTATGAATATACAATTATACGTGTCGCTAGTCCGTCAGCCGTTCAACAATTTTTTTTCGATTTTTTTATTTTTATATTTATCATTATCATTATCATTATCATTATTACTATTATTATTTTTATTATTATTATTATTATTATTATTATTATTATTATTTTCTTTGTCAAAATCAAAAGAAAAAGAAAATGAAAAATTAGTCGGCTGACTTAGAGTATTCTTCATTCGATATCAGGTGTTACTGGTGTATTGCTTTTTTACAGATACTTATACGATTAAGATCATTCAATGTAAGGTTTCAAGACTTTAACTAACTTCAGGATTATCGCTATTTTATGATAATATCGCACATTTGAATTTTTAGTAGTTCAAACGTTAGTTATTTTTCTAGTAGTGATCATTTTCGTTCGACAATTAGTAACGATTTTTTCATCTATAATTAAAGCGTAAATTTCTATTCCATTATTAACTGAAGGATGCGGTGCGTGGAAGAACAGACTTGTCAGTCGTCGCGAATAAAAGTTAATTTTTTTTTCATACGCAATAAGGTAATGCAAATTCCACCTTATTCACGATAAATTCTATTTTTAACAAGCGCATCGAGAATTATAAATTAGACTGAGGAATAGAGACTAGAATGCCGTAAGAATAATTTTTTAGAAGCTCGAAAACCTTTTTTTATATCACAGATAGATATATTTGCAATCAAGCTCTATAATAAAAGCTAAAAAGCGTGAATTCTCAAGTTATTCATTTTGTTTTGCGTATGTGGCATTCTCTTCAACATACATTCCTCGGTCACTTTTGATAAAACGTAAACCGCGATCTAGAGGTAAATAACGAAGGAATCGCAATGTTAACGTGTCTGACCACAAGATCCGTTCGCTCCTACGAAATTACAAAACTATAATTTTAGATTTTTATTTCTGAACTGACAGAGCTGAATAAACATTTTGAAGAAAGTTTGGGACGAATATAATTGGAGTATGCAAGTGTGCGGACTCGCTTTGTTAAGACTAGATTTACGTGGTTACATGTCTGAGGTTATTGTTTCATCTTTTCATTTGGAACAAAATTTATGGAGTAACTGAACAACATTGTAAATGAGCGTCAAAGTTGAACGATATTCCATATAGCTTTGAGTTTCATATGTTAAAGGTAAATCGAGAAAAAACATAACTTACGTAGTTTTATTAACGACTATATAACCGCAACAGCTTATTTAAAATTGTACAACTCGACCCATCGAAGATTTTAAATCGTCAATGAATCTTTTTCATAAACAACGCCAAGGAAAAACAAAATATTTACATTTATACAAAAATAATTCATCTTAACATTAATTTCCAAATATAGAAATTAAATCGCTTAATGTTAAAAGGTTATTTTTACTTTCTTTTAAGTCAAGGAATTTACAAATATTCATCCAAATTAGTTAAAAAGTAAATAAAAATTCATATTGAAAAACGCTTTATCGTTTTAGAAAAAGTATATCTTACATGATCTATCAAAAGTATGTTTATCAAAATACTTACAAATTCAACACACTTTATATTATCTCTTTTGAAAACAAAACAAAAAATTATTAACGCGCTAAATCACGATTTTTTTTTAAAAGAGTTAAATAAGAAAATATATTAATAATTTTCATATTCTCAACAGCTTACGAATACTATCAAAATAAATAAACGATTCCTTTTAACGAATAGCGATTTAATTTTGTAATAGAGCCAATAGTAACGTTCAAATTATTATGCAAAATCATGATAATGCGTGTATCATAATAACAATGTCGAAGTTCAACGAAAAGATCAATCACTGATTACATTGCAATGGGTTTAGCGACAAGTGTCACAGCAAAAATTTTTACTATAGGAAGAGCATTATCACGCGGGCAAAAAGCCCTGTAAAAATATATTTTTCGCTTATATCCGTCCGTCTTTATATATTTTTTTTGTCGCGCTTCAACATCGCCATATAAGCTTTTATTATCTAATAAAATAAAGGATAATAATTTATTTTCGAGCTTGTTTAGTACGAGAAAGCTTATATGCTTGTGCGCGTTTGCCGAAATGTTTCTGTGAGTTTCTTGTTTGTTTTGAAAAGCCACATATAGAGTAGAAAAAGGTGAGAAATACTGGATCTTTTTTTACATATATTTGTATATACGACATATTACGTAGCCTCCGTCCACTATTTAATAAATCATATACTTCTAGTACGTCAGTGATTATTGTTCGCGTGATGTCATTCATAATACCTAGTGCGTCTCATCTTTGGTAACTTACTGAATATGTTCACACAAGCATATGTGCATTGAAAAATAATATATTAAACATAATATATTACGTTAGATTTTTTTACCTACATTAGAAATAAATGAAAATTCATAATAAATACGAATATAAAAATAAGTGACTCTACAGATGAGACAAACTTGGCATTTTCAACTTAAATATATTATTTCCTCTTATGTGCTCTACGTGCATGTTATGAACTTTGATATCAAGAAATTATATATATATATAATTTTTTTAGTGAATAATTAGTTAGCCTTTTTTTATCTCTATACAATATCTACAAGAAAAAGTCTAATAAAGATCTGTGATTATTATTAATAAACTCTCTATATGAATTAATATTTTCTATTTATGATAATCGCAACATTTTTTGTTTATAAGTCTGACAACATTCCGACAACATCCCATACACAACTTTCTCTCCTTGTAATTCACTCATTTAAAATTTGCAATCAAGTAGCGACTGCTCTTTGTCTACATTATTACTTTAAAATTCTTCTCCATATATAGTACTCTTCATCAATACTAATCAAGTAATCAATTTGTAGCTTTAACTTTGAGTCGTTAAGAGAGTATATATTCTTCAATTTTTATTCTAAACATTTTTTTGAACGGACCATTTTAGCATATTATTCAAAACTTTTTCTCAAGCTGACTATTTTTTTTTA
The DNA here is from genome assembly GCF_024137745.1 of Phymastichus coffea. NCBI lineage: Eukaryota > Metazoa > Arthropoda > Insecta > Hymenoptera > Eulophidae > Phymastichus > Phymastichus coffea. Next base: position 5,265 of record NW_026706909.1, on the reverse strand, counting down.
AATATGTTTTCTCAAAAAACAAATTGTACAAGTAATTTTTGTAATATGTTCATTTCTACGCTTTTATTCAATAATTTACGATTTTTTAAATATTACAACTGGCAAAACTCTGAATAAAGATTTGAAATGATATACTCAGAATTTGTCTAGGATCAAATTTGAAGATATGTTCCTTCGAATTTGAAGCAAAAAATTGATTATCTGTTCAGAATTAATGGACGGTACTGCAATAATATTTATATATCCTCTTTATATATATAAATATATATATATACACACACTAGCAATCTTTATCTCCCTTTACCCTTGCGTTATTGCTTGACGTTTAGTGCTACTGAATTGGTTTTTGGCATTGCACGAGTTGTGTTCTAACTCTGGTCTGCCATGTGTATATACGCGTTCATATTCAATTTATGTACGTGTGGATACACATACAAGCGCACACAAACACATACATACACATGCGTTAAAAAAAGTTAAAACACGTAAATCATTCATTCGTTCCTCTCTATTTTTATCTCGTAAATCACCACGCCTAGTAGTATTTTCCATACGATGAGAAGCTTCATCGATATAAAACATCCAACTGTGCATAAGATCTAAGTGAACTTTAACGTCAATTTATCGAGTGTCTTTGACATGCAATCGATGAAACTTTGAATTTTACGATTAAACAGTTTTAACGAATGAGCTTATATCGAGTATTAGCCTCGCACTTGCTTAGGATACCTGCCATTGGCGTTCCACGCTTCTTGCCACGGTCGTTTGCGTCGTTTGTTTGTGACATCGGTATTCGATGAGCGGCGTTTGTTTGTAGGTCTGATTTCTAGCGGGTCACTGCCAGAGATCGATGGCAGAGCGTTTTTGTACGGGCCATAAAGCATATCGAATTCCCCTTCCTCTTCTTCAGGGTCGAGTGGATCGCGCACTATAAATGACTCTGTTGTTACACCCGCTAGGTTTAGAAGAGCATCGGCACCTTCGGCAATTTTACGTTGCTCGTCTATGTCTGAACACGTATTAATTTGCCGTCTGTTGTCAACGACAAAAAAAGTTTAATATGCCATTATCGACATTCTGCTTTACCAATGGTTCAGAATTAAAACGTACCTTTCCAGACGCACCGACGTGATTAAGCTGTACGTATGGTCTTCGGTACAGCTCCGTGTAATCACCGGAACCATCTTATCTGGCTCAGGATTTTTTCTTTTAGGATCTACGTCAGGAATAATATCTTCATCATTACAATTATCTTCATTAATAAACACTGAAATGGAAAAAAGCAGGCGCAATGACATCATTAGTGATTAGTGATACAAATGACAAACTCGACTAGAAAATAAACAAATAAAAATTCATTAGTAATTATTGACAAAAAAAACCAAAGCAACCCAAATCAGATGAAAATGAAACTCAATGATTGCAGAAGCTGAACAACAAAATTCATTAAACCTATCTACCTTTATTGTGATTAAGAATTATTGGGCCATGTTTGAAGGACAACATGGCAGCGGCCGCTGCATCGACGTCACTGTCGAAATCAGCATCGGAATTGTCGTCAATGTTACTCGACGCAAGTCGCTTGGACAAATACGGAAACAACACAGGATCCGGCAGTCGTGTGTTGGAACTTTTGCGCGTTGACTTTTCCGGCGCAATGATATTGGCATTTGTTGGCAACGGATAAGGGCAACGTGATAGAGCTTGAAGTAAATTTGGGCGGTACTGTGCATCTACCATCCACAACGAACCTTTGCCTAGATTCTAAATTTTTTTTTCAATTAACAGAGATAACTTAAAATTCATAGTTATTATGATCACCAAGTTTGCTTGAAAGTGAATTGAAAAATTCAGCACACCTTAATTTATATAATTTATAATACAACACCAAAACATGCAACGTTAATTACAAATTTCTACAAAAAAATACTTTATTCCCACGAATCTGAGAAATAAAAGAAATCAATAAAATACCTTTTCACATCCATATTCAAAGCAACCTCGTTACAAAAAAGAAAAATTGTACAAAACAAAAAACCTACACAAAGGGTGGTATCTGGAGAAACACTCACTGGTGATTTCTCGACTTTGCGGAAGCACTTGTTTAGGCTCAAGTTGTGCCTGACCGAGTTTTTCCAGCCGGTCGGAGCATTTCTGAAGTACGGGAAGTGTTCGAGTATCCAAGCGTAAACCTCCTTGACTGGAAGTGCTTTGACTGGACTGTCCTCGATAGCCATGAAGATGAGGCAGGAGAATGAGTATGGTGGCTTGCTGTTCTTGTGCAGATGAGGATCGTAAGGTATGTGGGTTGGATGCTTGTTGCGTGTTGTACCTGGTGTTTACCGAATCGTACTTTACTGCGGTTCGTTCACACGAGATTTTTATTTTAGAACTTACCGTTCGGTGATGAATTTTCCTGAGTATTTTTTGGAGGTGAACAACCGTTACTCACTATTACGTCATAGGCTCCAAACTGCGGCGAACATACTCCACCGGGGTTGCCGTTACTTTCTGTAAATAAAGTTTCGTTTGTATACTTAACTGAATGAACATTTAGCGTTGTAGATATATAACTTACCTGGATAATAACTTTCATCCAGACTGGATACGGAATTTGTATTTTCCGAAGTATCAAGACTATCTTCGTACGCGACCACGTTATTATTTAGAATATTTTCATCTTTAACATTCTTTATTGGTTGTTGTTCCGTAATATCCAACCCTTTCAGTAAATTCTGCTGGTGCAACCAACTAAGTGACGTTAAATCGTCATCGGATTGATTAATTGGCTTCTCGTTAATCTCCGGTTTAACCTCTTCTTCGATAACGATTTCACTAGCATGCACCATCGATTCCTCGAGGTACTGCTGATGATTCGCGCTGTCGCTTTCTTTGATGCCGAATGTGTTGCACAGTCCGTATGTCGACGTTGCTATGGGTATTCCATTAGTCACCACGTCCGATGCATCTGGTCTGTCTGGAGCCATTTTTTCAAATTTTTCCGCGTAACAATTTTTCAATAACTGAAACAAAATTGAAAGAAGTATTAATGTCTATAGTTCTAATAAAATGATTTTGCTAATTCTGTTTTACCGACGCAGAAACTTGTGCGTAAAATATCTATTCTAAGAAAAAGAAACTTAATTTTGTTCACGGTGATGACATTGAACTCGGTCGGTAAAGACAGCCATATATATTAATCGAAGATTTATTTTCAGTCAATTATTTCCGATCAATCGCCATTATAGTACTCAATTTAAAAATATAACGGTTAACATATTTTTACCAGGCGTATCGAATGCTAATGATAAAAAGCAAATACATAAACTCTTCGTTTAACGGTAGACGCAGTCGTCTTGAAGAAAAATAAAACAGGTGGAATGCGCACAAAAGCAACATGCGGTAACGCGTCGTTTTACGCTCCAGCGCGAGTCTAATTTCGAAGCGCTCTTATCTGCGTAGCCTACGTAAAAACAAAAAAAACTATATAAAACAGCTTGCGACTAACTGGTTGCCGAAAATAGTCCACGCAAGCGAGCACGCCCGGCGAGATCTTTGGACGACCGCAAAGTATATAACAGCGGGCTTTTCGTTGGATTTATCTTGTGTGTGCACAAACAATAATTATTTATATATTTTGAATAGACGCGTATGGTACGAAAAGCAAAAGCCTTGGATTTTTATCATTGAAATTTTATTAAGATTAGAAAGAGAGAGAGAGAGAGAGAGAGAGAGACGAGAGAGAGAGAGAGAGAGAGAGAGAGAGAGAGAGAGAGAGAGAGAGAGAGAGAGAGAGAGAGAGAGAGAGAGAGAGAGAGAGAGAGAGAGGAGAGAGAGAGAGAGAGAGAGGAGAGAGAGAGAGAGAGAGAGAGGAGAGAGAGAGAGAGAGAGAGAGAGAGAGAGAGAGAGAGAGAGAGAGAGGAGAGAGAGAGAGAGAGAGAGAGAGAGAGAGAGAGGAGAGAGAGAGGAGAGAGAGAGAGAGAGAGAGAGAGAGAGAGAGAGAGAGAGAGAGAGAGAGAGAGAGAGAGAGAGAGAGAGTTGCTGAGCGCGCCGGATTTTCGAGTTCGTCGACACCGCTAATGGCAAGGCGTATAAAGTGAAGCAAGAAAAAAATTATATACACCAGAGCTGCCATGCGAGTTTATATACACTATAAAATCAAAAGCTTATTACGCGACGGATGATTCGATCGTGCGGCAAACAATAGGGATGTTGTGATTCATTGTTGGTTTCTCTGTATAAACAAGTTTTTCCCGAGGCCGTAGGTTTTTATTTTTTTAATTAAATAAAAATAAAGATTGTTGTTTCTTTTCATTTACAACCGTTATCGTCATGCGACTAGGCACCAATAAGCCAAGTTTAAAAGTTTAAAGCTGGTGTTTAAATATAGATTTTTGAAGCACCATATTACTATTGAAAAGAATGCGGCGCGCGAGAAATAAAACTTCGCCATTTTCAAACATATATAGGAATGGCTTCAACGTGCCCTACTTTACATGACGCCGCGCGTTTACATAACCTATAGATACACACACAACTACAGCACATCTAGCGTACGTTCTTCAATATATGACGGAACTGATCGTCAATCTGAGCATAATCACGGCGAAAATCGCTGCAAAATTCGAATAAAGTTACGCGGCGGATGTGTATCATAACCTGCAATTGAATGTAAACATTGCGTGACAATGAGACGACATTATTGCGTCTTTAAATTAGAGTGGATCTGTTAATACATCCCTTCGAAGTTCGATGTTGTTCGACGACTTATCCGCGGATTGAATATGATTTTAAGACGAAATTAGATTTTACATGGCTGTTTTTGCGATAATTCATCAGCCGATAATGTGAGGAAAAATCTAATGCAATTAGAAAAGGATCGCACTAACACAGCATTTCTCGTGCAACTAGGCCACGTTCATCTTGGTAAACATCCGCTGCTGAAAAAGAAAAAAAAAACGAAACACGTTGCACTTGTTAATTGGCCAGAATATATTGTGCATTAACAATTCACTTTCGTCTATCACTCAAACGCACCGACAACAAAAAACAAAAATTCATAAAGCACTGCCAGATTTTTTTGTTGGAAAACAATCAGTCGCGAGTAGACGAAAAAAGAGATCGGTCGCGCGGTAGCATCCGAGTGGTCGTCGCAGTCGACCATAAAGCGCGAATTGACGAGGAAAGAGTAGAGAGAAGGATGTATATGTGCGATGCTGTTGCCCACGGGCAACGCGTTTCCCCGGCAACACGCTTTTGCCGTGT